>NC_135560.1:16412597-16712597 GCF_964340395.1 Glandiceps talaboti | reverse complement strand
TTTGCCATGATGCAACATTCAACATGGTAGGTTTGCAAGTTCCCTTTTAGATTCTATGTGGTTGTATCAAACAGAGTGAACACTACTTTGCAATGGGTTGTATCTTGTAGCGAAACTAGAACATATTAAAGTGAATGATGCATCTCTCGTTAATAAATCAGTTGTTCATTTTTCTATTCATATATCATCTAATCTGATAGTCTCCAATTTATAGTTCTTTTCCTTCACTTTGGTTTTCAAATCAAAATCAATTTTCTACAAAATTTATTCTGATCAAATAAAAGATCAAGGAGTCTTCTTTCCACTTTCCCAAGGAATAATTCCTCTAGTAACACACCTTACAATTTGTAGAATTCTGAATAATATTGGTCGAGATACAAAATCTAATCTTTTATTTTCTGCACTTCTTAATAATGCACAAGCACAAGACAACCATGTAGACCTCTGAAGTGATGATTCCAGTGATCTCTGATTGGGTGACCAAAAAATCCCAAATGATCCTATGACGTTGTTTGCAGTGATGTATAACCCCGTTTGCAATGATGTATGACTGTTTGAAATCACATGACCATGTTTGCAATGATATATGAAATTACACATACATGTAACCCTGTTTGTAATGATGACCCTGTTTGAAATTACACATAACCCTGTTTGCAATGATATATGACCCTGTTTGAAATTACACATACATGTAACCCTGTTTGCAATGATGTATGACCCTGTTTGAAATTACACAAGACCCTGTTTACAATGATGTATGACCCCGTTTGAAATCACACACGAACCTGTTTGAAAATCACATGAGATTTTCACATTAGATTTTGTGGTCACCTGTGATTTCGCTTTTATGCGAAAAGTTATTTTGAACTCACATTGTTAAATCTAGTAAATCAAAGTTGAAAATAGAATAGAATCCATGAGTCAAGCAGATGCCAATCTAGACTTTGTAATGAGATACCTGTAATTGCACTTGAATAATAGGTAAGGACACTTTATAATGTATGGTCTAGACTGGCGGATCCATTGTCAATCTGTTAATGTAACCACTTGCCACAACAACTCTAGTTGAAGCATATTACATAAGCAGAAAAAATGAAAGATATCTATATATGGTTGAGTTCCATAAAAAAGAACAATAGCTGATAACTATGTCTTACATGTATGTTGATGATGTCTTGTTGTAAAAAAAAAATGTAAAAAAAAAATTCCCAAATTGGAAAGAATAAGTTCACAAGTCATGTTATATCATTAAATCATTATAGAATATGAAGTTATAAAATCATATATATCAAATCAAATTATGGCTACATTATGAAAGAACAAAGAAGAATAAATGATGACAACAACAGAGATTTGTTTTGTATCATGGTGAATTATGTTAAAAATGCAAATATCTAATATGAAACAGTTGCCAAGAGAATGTTATTTTATCCTGTTGATAGGACAGTGTTTGAGTTGACAGCAGTGTTCAATAGAGTTGACAGGTAAAAGTTCATTAGAGTTTCTGTTGACAGGAAAGAGTTCATTATAGTCACAGAGTGTTCAATAGAGGTGACAGGAAAGTGTTCATTAGAGTTTCTGTTGACAGGAAAGTGTTCAGTGAGCTTCAGCTGACAGGAAAGAGTTCATTATAGTCACAGAGTGTTCAGTAGAGGTGATAGGAAAGTGATCATTAGAGTTTCAGGTCACTGAAGTGTTCACTAGAATTTCAATTGACAGGAAGTGTTCATTATAGTCTCAGAGTGTCTAGTAGCATTATACTTTTCACAGGACATTGTACATTGTACAGTTACAGAAACGGAACAGTGATGAGGAGAAACATGTCGATGAAAGAACCAGTGATGGGAGAGTTATAGATTAGCGTTCATTACCATCAGATTCCTGTGAGCCTTCAATAATGACAGGTGGACAAATGTCATAGGTAACAATGGCTGAAGTATCTGTAATAGAAGAACACAAAAGATATTCATCATATGTAGCATAAACTTCTCATGTACAAGTGTGGCACAAAAGAAAATTTAACAATATTCAAATGTCTTTTTATCAGACAGGTGTCAGAAACTCATCACTGCTAAAAGAGACCTTCCTATTATCATGGTGATCATTATCAAAATCCATTTGTGTAAATATTGAGTTCTTGCTATCAGGGGTAAAAAGACTGGAAACTGTTGTGTTATCGGCTTTTTGTTTTCTTTTTTAAAATTTCATTAGAAGGAAAAAGGAATACATGACAAAAGAAAGTACCAAATAGACCACATGACTAATACAACCAGATATACCTACATGTCAAAATAACTAATAAGCAGCCCCCATTTATCAATATGTTACTGGCTTTTTAACTGTGTAGCTTTCAGCAGTATTTTCATGTTGTTTTTTTTGGTCATAAGCTGCTATTGTTGTTTTATCAGTTATAGACATTTCCTTTTTTTTAAACTTGTTTTTATTTACACATATCCTGTTTTGTTGATGCATTAATACATCTGCAAAAATTTCAATTTTTGTTTTAAATTTATGACCTCATTTTTTTTTTAGAACACTTCTGTAATTCAATCACTTTTTTTCTTCATCTTTTATTCTGTCGAGCACCTATGAGTACTTTTTTGGATTTTTGACCTGTTTCATTTTAGCGTTCACTGGCTCTTTTTTATTCAACTATGCAATCTTACCTGTGTCATAATAATCATAGACAGAAGCCCAGCCTGGTTTGACATCCTCAACTTTAACAAGTTGTTCAACGATAAATTCAAAGCACATAGTTTCATGACTTATCTAGAAAACAAAGTCATATAAGATAATATTAATAATAAACTTCATACAAGTCAAGTTGAACACTTTGGAACAAAATGTATGGGCTTTATAGCCTAGTAGTGCTACATAACAACAACACATCGATAGGAGTTATAACATTCAAAATCATCATTATTTTCTCCTATTTTTCTTAAGTCATGCTTGCGGAGGTATAGTCACAGAAGAAATGAAGATGCCTTGGTGATTCACTCATGAGACACAATGTTTTCCACACACAGACACAGACAACTTCAAATACAAATGAAACAATTATAGAGGTGCACCGTGCACAGCTGGGATGTAAAAGCAGATAATTTGATATATTGATTATCAGCTGGATCGAAAGCAAACGACTAAAGTCATTAAAATCATCAAGTCCAAATTTAACCTTTTCAGCAAAAGCTTGTTTCTACTGCACTGCTGAAAATAGCAATGCTTCATCACTTCCCGATGTAATTGGGTAGCGGATCCTGCTGTATGTGTGTTTGTGTTGTGTCTCTGTTGTCTAAAGTGGAATTGTGTCTATCATCTTTGTTAAAAACATTGTCTCATGGACGACACAGAGGCAATTTCATTTCTCCTGTAAATTTTATTCTCCACTATTTTTCGTAATTCACAACAATTCTTTGTATACACCACACTTTGTCACTAACACGTGACAACTGAGAAAGATCCTGAAACTGTTTCTGAAACAACTAACCTCATCAAAATAGAAGATGACTTTGTTTCCATCAATATCAAATCTTGCCATGCTATCAGAAGATTTGAAAGCATCTCTGAGTGAGATCTTATCAGGGAAGTAACCAGACACCATCTTGGTTTCTATCACAGCCATATTAGACGATTCGTCTTCACCCAAATATCTGGTTACGACAAATAAATGAAAAATTTAAAAGATAAATTACAATTAAAATCATGCAAACTCACACAAAACATCATCTGACAAAGAGTGTCAAAACAAAGAGATTGTGATAAATATGATGTCATCAGCAGAGATATTCCCATATTCCCTTGCAGGAAATCCCAAAAATGGCTGGACACATGCCAAGTGCAGTAGGGCTTTTTCGTATGCTTTCAAAGTTGAGTAATTAAGTTACCAAGGTACTATGTTATCAACACAAATCATATGTAAACTGAAAGCAGTAATCAATACAAATGTACTAAAGGCAGAAATAAGTCTGACTGGACTTTTACCCTAAGTTGATAGCAGTAATCAATACAAGTGTACTAAAGGCAGACTTAAGCTTGACAGCACTTTTCCTGTCAAGCTATATTTGGTCTGTCTCAAATTCAGGGTGTGGATTAAAAAGGTACAAATCCACATACTCATTAAACCTGAAGGTACATATGTATATTACTACAGTAGTCCTCTTTCTCCCTAGGGGGTATTTGTTTGGACACAACTAAGTACAAGTTGGGAGAAAGAGGATCTTAATGTGTGCCCTACATTTGTACATGTACTGTACAGCAAGTCTACCAAGGCAGTTAATTAACCCACAATTTGACTTACAGGAATCCACACAAAGAAACACTCAGTGTAAAATTACCACGACACAGCTCCTATTGGATATCATTTAACATACCTAGCACAAATGTGAATGGATTTATCACCAGCACATCCATTGCTCTTTCCAGACTTTGCCTCATTACTCAATGTCAAGTGTGCCATTACATTAACTTCAAGATCAAATTTTGGTGGAGCTGGTGATTTTGGAATGTTGTACTTTACATTTGCCTGCAAGAAATTATCAGTGTCATATTATAGAGATGATTATAGACTAAAAGCAAAACATCTGACCCCATGGTCTGAATGTGAGATATCAACTTGCTACATGTACACATAAACACCACTAGTAGTAGTATTATTACCACTGGTACTTTAGTCAGTCTGGAACTTTCATTCATCAGAGTCTTGTATTCTATTTATGCTGGTCTTGAAATCGACTTTCTTTTGTGTTGCTTCAATGCATTCTCCCATTTGCTGGGATTTGGTGTTAAATTTGAACATAGAATTATTCTTGAGAAAGCACACAATATTTTTTTTTTCAATTACCATAAGAGGTAATCAAGTTTCAATTTAATTGATTCAATTACTGCTGTATAATAGCAGTTCATAGATTTGTCCACAAACACACACAGACCATCATCACTCATATATAGTTACACCCACATCTCACAAAACCACCCTCACCTCACAAAACCACACACACACACACACACACACACACTCACTCACATCACACACACACACACAAACTCACATCACACACACACACACACACACACACACACACACACACACCAATAACATATATTACCTCCCTTAGAGAAGATAAAATACACAATTATGAACAGTGTACCTGCATCAGAGCACATCCAACACCTCCTGCTGTCATGACAACGGTGTCTGGTAATTCCGGTACTTCCACTCTTTGTAAGACAAGTTTGTTGTCATGATTAACAGAGAATCTCTGCACCAGGTCATTAGCTTGGAAGTCTACATACATATCAATACCATCTCTATAGACCAGACCTCCATAAATAGCCAAAGCTTGGAGAGCAAGTATTGTATCCTATCAAAGAAATGAGAATGTTAAAATTTGTGAAATTCAAGACTTTGCTCTCTGTTGTGAATTAAACTATGAATGTTTTTATAACTGCATGTACTGTACAAAATACTAATGCATAGCAATTTACATCAATCCCCACCACCTAATTCATTATACATACTTTCGCACATGCTTGGTGGTTGCAGGTGGAACGTACGGTACATTCAATCAATTCCATGCTGAACTGACAATTTGGTTTGTTCTTTTACAACTTTTTAAACTTTGGTACAGAGTCTATTGCTGGAATTGTGCATTTTAGTTACTACTTTAGGAACTGATTTTTTTTTCACAAATCATTACATCTAATACAAAGCATAGAAAAGTCTCTTACAACAGTACATGTACATGGGTTTCAACTATTCGCACACTTAGAGTCAACTGCTAGCAGTCTCGCAGTATGTGAGGAGTGATACTGAAAACCAAACTGTCATACTTGAGATGGAAAGAAACTACTAATAGATGTTGCCATCTTGTAACCATGGTAATAGCATTGTTATGAAAATGGTCAGATTTGATGGGGGGGGGGGGAGATATATACTGCAGGTAAGCCCTATTAAAGCAGTATCTGTAGGAATATGTTGGGAGGGGGTCCAGCAAACATTGTATACTTTGGGAATATTAGTATTTGGAGGGCTATGTTAGGGGGGGGGGGGGGGGGCACTAAGAAATATATTATCTGGGTGGCTTTTGTAGGAATATGTTGGGGAGGGTGGGGAAACCAATAAATAGGTTATCTAGATGGTATTTGCAGGAATGCATGTGTGTGTGTGTGTGTGGGGGGGGGGGGCATGGAAGGCACTAGCACTTATTTTACCTGAGTGTATGCTTTTCATAGGAATATGTTTAGGGTGGACGAGAAACAAAGATTTTATTTTGATATTCTTGGGGATGCGTTAAGGGGGTGGAGTGTATTTAGATGCTTTTATTATGAATATTGTTATGGGGGAGGAGGGGGTGACATCAACAAAGATTTATAGATATGTATGAATCTATTTACTGACCTGAGTTGAGGAGAATCCACCATAAGCGTTTCTTTGTTTTGTTAACCAACGTACAGTGGGTAATAATTCAGCAATTCCGTCCTGGTTCACTTCTGTGACAGCAAGTTTTGCTAGTAATGCATAGGATGTCATCTCTACATCATAAGATGGTGCAGTGTAATACCATCTCCAATATGGCACTTCCTCTTCATCCGTTTTGTCTTTATCAGCAGCCCAGTACAGAAGGCCATCTATGAAATACATACAATCCATTTGACATGTTAAAAGATTGTTTGAGTCACTGACACACAAGCTCAGTTATGTGAGTTTAAACAAAAAATATGTGAGTTATATCCTGGCCTTGCTACATGCCTACACTTCATTAATTCTGTGGTGCTTGAAATATGAGTCAAACTGTCAGTCACCATTACTCTAATTTCCAGATTTTTTTTTAAAAAATTCCGCTTGCCAATATCTGTCTCATTCAGCCAAAAAATACTTGTGAACTCAGTTTGGGTTTTGTCACTTCTTCACAAAACTAAAACATGGCATTCAGGCATAACACATAATGATTTAATGACACAATTTAGTACATATGTTTAGGTAACCCCTATTATGAAATCAACAATGTAAACAACATCAGCAGAAGAGATTTTATATCATCATCGAAGGCATACGATAATATGCATCAAGAAATTAGTACTATACTTACCACAAATACTATAGATTACACCAAATTATAAAAAGGCTACAAAAAAATCTTGCCCATTAATTACATCATGATTACCCCCTTAGTGACTTGGTTTCTGTAACTCTATGTAAATACACCCTACATATACGGTATCAGGCTTTATAGGGTTTTAATAGGCAATATGAAAAACAAATTTCACTTTACCTGATTGAATGGCAACAGTGTCTAATTTATTCATGATATACTCTGTGCGTTCACTCTTAGCCAGCGCCAATGCATAGGATAGGATAGTAATAGGATAGATATCTGTAACGTTATCCAGTCTTGATTCCAAACATTCTACAGCTAACTGTAAACTATAATCCTGTAGGTGATATTACAGAATGATGTCCTTGTCAGATTAGGATTAATATGAGAAAACACAGTTGTCTGACAGAGCTTTAGCCACACTTACACTTGGTCCACAACAAAAGAACGATTCTGTTAAAAACTTGCTGCCTCTTGACCGATAAGATAATACTAATGCAAGAATCTAGAATTGAAACTCTGGCCTTTAATTAAAGATTCCTGTCATATTAAGATTAAAGTTTGCATGTGAAAAACAATTGCCTGTAAGAGCTATACAGAAAAAGGTTGTCCTGAACTAAAAAGAAATGCTACGGTTCCACTGGTAAGATGGTAGTAATCTAAGACCATGGGATTTAAACATTGGGGTTGAAGGAATACTGTGTGATGTGATACTGCAAGAGTACCGGTAGTATATATACCTGTATTGATATACCGGTTTCATTCCATTGAGAACAAATGCACCTGACAGAAAGTATTACATAAGACATACCTCTCTTGAAATACCAGCTTCTAACATTGCAATGACAACAAATGCAGTCAGAGATGTTTCATCAGAGACACCACCCTGTAAAGTGAAACATAGTTATGTGAGTGTATAGAAGTACTTACGCCTGCAAAATGATGTCTCTGCATGCAGAAATCACATTTTAGAAGTGCAAATATCAATAAAATATCAAATAAAGACAACAATAAGGGCACCATATACTGTACATGTATACCACAGCTATGCATACATATGACATTGCATGCATGCACACATACTGAAAGAGAAGTTTCTTATTTTCTGTTCTTATCTAAAAGTGTGGACAAATCTTTAAACTTCTCTTACCTTGAGTCGTTTGTTATGGACACTGCCACGTTTAATAAAGCAGCCTGTGAATGGATTTTGTTGTTCTTTAAACCACAGAATGCTAACGTCCAGATCCTCCTGATCAATGGTAATAAACTGAGTGGATTGAGCTAAAGACTTGACCACAAAAGCTGTCAGCCTGTATGGGGTATATGATCAAAATGAAGCTTTAGTGATAATCTACAATTACTTGACCCAATATCTACAGCCTGTTTTCCGATAATGATTCAGAAACTAATCAGAAACTGCACAGTCTTGTATAAAGATAGCAAGATTACAATTTCTTGCTACCTTTTGTCTATTATGAAATAAATAATTTAAACATACTGCACCAAGACCAGACATGTGGACATTTTTGTAGCAGACAGATAAAGATGTATTATGAGTGAGTGTTTTGTTTGACATTTCTAACTTTTCCCTGCATAATAGCTGCAACAAAAATAGCATAAAACTCCAAACCATCTTTCAAAAAGATTGCACATGTATTATGACAGATACCACACACACACACACACACACACACACACACACACACACACACACACACACACACACACACACACACACACACACACACAATTATATACAAATTTCTAGTCCTGTTGACTTACCATGTGCTTCCTTCTGGATCTCTCTCTCCAAATGCACTATAAGATCCATCCCGATGGCGATACGTTAATTCTCTCTGATAACCTGTGTACATATCAAAACCTCAATTCAGAAAATTTACAAAGTATTCAACAAAGTACTTTCTTAGTACACATGCAGTCTGTAAAATCAAACATGTATGTTTTCCACTTTGTACATGTATGCTACATATCTATATACAATCAGGTCTACATGATGAAAGACAAATTAATAGAGTGTGTGTTACAGATAGTCATATGAGGAGGCATTTATAGTGCTCTGAAGTACAGTACCATATGTTTCAGCATTTTCATTGGTGAATTCACTCAGTGCTCTCGTGTGGCTTAGGGAAAATCTACGGTATTGTGTCAGATGATGTCAGTGACTTCGCTATCTTATTTATACTTAGTATAGGATGATTGTAACACTACACTAACTACAGAGTACAAACATACATACCTCTTAACATGTTAGCATGTGCCTTCTCTTCAATTTCTTTGGTGACCTGGTCAGTTTGAGTGAGGTACTGTAGGACAAAGATGTTAGGTGAAAATGACACCATGTTCTGTTCTCCACAACCATATGGTACTTTCAATAACTTGTCAAGACCTGATAGAGTAGGACCCATCAAATCACCTGAAAGTAAACAGTGATTATTAGAAAACTGCAGTGGCTACAATTACCATTTTATGTCATTTTCATTTAAAGGACAAGAAAGTTGTGTGCTGTGCTGTATTGCATTGTACTGTACAGTATGTATACAGTTTTGCACTGGACTGCATTGTATTGCACTGTAATTTGTTGTCTTGCACTGTATTGTATTGTATTGTACTGCACTGCACTGCACTGCACTGCACTGCACTGTACTGTACTGCACTGTACTGTACTGCACTGTACTGTACTGCACTGCACTGTACTGCACTGTACTGTACTGTACTGCACTGTACTGTACTGCACTGTACTGTACTGCACTGTACTGTAAATTATCCCACTTCAAAGTTGTAGACTTTGTAGGATGACAGTCCAGGATTATTGTACTTTTTTTTTCACAGAGAGGTTGTAAAAATTTATTATATGAAAATTCCAGTCAGGCTTTTTTCTGCCTTAAAGAACAGCTGTATTGATTACTGCTATCAACCTACATATGACTTTGTGTGATAACATATCACTTTAGTCACTTATTCAACTTTAAAATCTTGTAAAGAAGCCTGACTGCACTAACAATGTACATGTTCAGCCATTTTGATTTTCCCACAAAGCACTGCAGGAAATGACATCACATTTACCTCAATTTCCATGTCTAGATTAACATAGATACTCACCGATGACAGATACGACACCTCTTGCTGAACCTTCTATCACATTGTCAGGTAACTGAAGATCAATAAGTCTCTCATATAGAGCTTCACCTTCTTCATCTTAAGTAAAAAGACATATAGGTTACATAATTTTGTTCAACTTGTCCACTTTTTATTATTTAAAGTGACCAATTTGAATGATTTCAACATCGTTGACACACCTGTTAATCATTCACTAAATGGGAACAATTAAAAGGGTGTGTCCACAATGATGTATCTTGTCTAACTCCCAATCTAAAATACACGAGTCCCTTTTCAAAGAATGAAACTATATAGAGTAACTTTTCACTGTGTTCATATTTGTGACCTAACTAGTGCAGTCTAACCATTACTTTGTAATATCAACTACCACAATGATACAATAAAAGTTGTTTATTTTATACAACAAATTGTTTTAATTCATTTGAGAAATTAGGAAACAAACAGAATAGTATCTGAAATGTTTGGAATTACATAATGAAAGCTATGACTAAATTACTGCATACTACATACAGTTTCCTCTGAAGTCTAAAAAACATTAAACTCACCACTAGGACAGAAAAATGAACTGTATGTGTATTCCTCTTCTATGCCCTCTGGCTGCAATCAGAAAAAATACATAAATTTCACAAAGTCTTCTCTTTTTTTATCACATTTTTTATTGAAAGGGGCACATGACGAGTATATGTTTTTCAGTGTCATTTTTCAGCATAGTTCAAAGGCATTCGCAATATGCTTCTATCAGAAGTATAAGTATAACTTAATAACCACTGAAAATTAGCTGAACTCAAACATTAAGATATAACTAATAAATGATTTGATGATGTAATTTTTTATGCAAATTACAAAATATTGAAGACATCCCTACTATGAAATCAACTGTTCTAATAATGTCAGAAGACAATTGTAATGTCACAGATGGCATGCATTGACATTAACATTATAGTTTTATCATGCTTTTATGAAAGTATTTTCACTTGAGTATAAAAAAAAAGTTTTGTAAGCTCAGCTTCTGCCATTTTCAGACATACATGATTCTACAGTCTGATATTCATTTAGATTTGAAACTACATGAAGTATGTTACACACGCCCTATCATGTCACTGTGTAACAGATGTTTCTGTGTTCAGTCATTTACATATACCTATACACATCTTCCCCTCCCACCTCCTAACATGCAGACCCTGCTGAATGTACTTCATGTCATTGTCCTAATAATCAATTCTTACCTCAACTAAAAGCTTATCAGAGAGTGCATCTCGGACACCGATTTGATCACTCATGATGGCTTCATTGCCACATATCTCTGTAAAGTCTTCAGCGGCAACAGACTCAGCATGCACAGTAATTGGAATCTCGCCAAGTGTACTTGGAACAATGTAGTAACTAATAGTTTCTGATTCAGAGCCACACACACAAATTCTCTTCACTGCAGCTTCTTCAACCATTTCAAAATCATCTGTTATGGTCAATGTTAAATCAATCTGTGAATAAAAGATATGGCAAAAATGAGTTATGATCAAACTACTTAAACACATGATAATATTTCTATATCTTGGTATTGTGTTAGCAAATCAAAGACTGATAATAAAGTAGTTATTATGACACTGACATAGTTATCTTGGTATGCTTCATGATTGTACAATGCACAGTGAGAATTGTATTACATTTCATGATTTTACAATGTGCAGTGAGAAGTGTGTTACATTTCATGATTTTAAATTAAAACTGAGAATTGTGTTACATTTCGTGATTTTACAATGCACAGTGAGAATTGTATTACATTTCATACTTTTAAAATGAAACAAACATGAAATACAGCTTTGAATTACTACAATCTTAAATGCTATACTTGCTGTAATTAGAATGTTTTTTAATGACCAACTTGTAATATTGTACACCCAGAACAGTACTGAATTCCCTAGTCTCAAGTTATTCGTCCTAACAAGGTTTGACTGTACAGTAGCAGAATTCATTGCAGGGGTACAAATATGAAATAAAGTGCACTTACTGTCAGACACTGAGACACATAATTAAAGACAGAGACAACCACTGGTACTTTTTCTCCACGGATAACTGAATATGGTAGTGTGTAAGAGAGAAAGAATGGCTGGAAGGCTGTCAGATGTGCTGTCTCAGACACACCTACACCATCCTGAGATGAGGTACAGAAACCAGAACCTATCCATTCTGTGATAGTATGTGGCACTTCTACATCAACTGTTGAACTTCCAGTCTCACTGCATAAGAAGTATAACAAAGAATTGAAACTTTTCAACCATGAGATGAGAACTACTATGGTTCAATGACATGACCTCCATTCATCCACAACTTCAACTTGCCCTATAATTTCTCTAACATCCATAGCCATGTTTTTGTGAAGTGGGTTACTACGGTATGAATGGCGTAATATCAATTTCTATGAATGGCATAATATAGTGATCAAAAACAACTTACCCAATAATTTCTAACATCCATAGTCATGTTTCTGGGAAGTGGGTTACTATGAATGGCATGATCTCAGTTTATATGAATGGCATGATCTCTGTTCATCTACAACTTACCCAATAATTTCTAACATCCATAGCCATGTTTTTAGGAAGTAGATTAACAGAATCTCGCACCCCAATGGGCTGAGATGGAATATCTCACATAAGTTAGGGGATTTTTGTCCCACATGAGCTGCACTTTTTCTCATGTCCTTTTTTTTTTGTAGGAAAACAAGTTAAAACCAAGTTATTACTGATTGAAATAACAACATCAAGGATGTCTTTACTTTGTGTGTATGTTTTGTGTAACATAGTTCATTTAAATCACATTCATTCCAACTAATTCCAGACATTGTAATATTGAGATCAAGGCTTCATTGACCAATATACTAAAACTTACGGTACTAACAGTAGTACTTGACAAACTAAATTTGTAAACATTAGTTAATTTATTGCAATATATATACACAGAGTATGACCGAAAATTCTTATTGCTGTTACTGCAGCCAGAGCTCAAGGCACACAACGCGATGGTTCACTTTCAAACATCATGACCATATATAATATTGTCAATGCATGAATGTTTACAATTACAATTAATTACTAGTATGTACATGCGCATAAAATATCAAGTTTACATTCCATTTTCGAGGTCATTGGCAATGTCCTCCGGTTCCACTATGTATAGTCACAGAACCGGTACATGTGGTGGCTCGATCATAAAGTCTGTTGCGAGCCCAGGTTTAAGTGAAAGTTATTTTTCACCTGAAGCGTGGCCTCTAAGAGTGAACAAACAATATCTTCTGAGGAGTTTAATTTCTCCAATCACACCAAAAACATCAGAATACTACCTAAATGTGTTGCCAATATTTATCATCTTCGGCGTGGTGTAAACGTCAACACTATTAGCCCATTCACTTTGTTATCACCTGCTGGAGTGTATGTAGTTCTGGTTCTACATTACATGTTATTCTATTTGTCAATCAATACCTATGCCTGCTGACTACAGAGTGTTATACACCAATCAGCAATAGGTTTATGAAACAAAATTTCACTCGTGCATTGATACAGAGTGTGAGATCGATTTGATCTCACACTGGCTGTCCCACACTCTCAGCTTGCAGAAACAGATTTCTATGAATGGCATAATACAAATTTCTATGAATGGCATAATCTTTGTTCATCTACAACTTACCCAATAATTTCTAACATCCATAGCCATGTTTCTGGGAAGTAGGTACGGATTTCTACTAATGGTGTAAACTCTAAGTCATCGCCAATACTATCTGCAACGTCCACATTTTGTCTTGACATTACAGGATCTGGTTCACTATTTTCCATCATTGGCACTGCTACTGGGCCTGCTAATCCCACCTCCTCTTCTTGGAAAAAAAATCAATACAGTGAAGTAGTGTAAATCTCAATATATTAAATTCAGACACAACAATCTGAGCTGAATTAAAACCATCGGAGAAAAAGATAGCACATCATACTCTGATCTAGTCTTGCATGGTTACCAACACTCTCCACCCCCACACCACCCCAACTCCCTTGCTAAGAGTATTTTTTGTATAATCTCCTAATAAAGACAATTTTCAACAAATTTATATCATGATTTCTATTAATATATACAGAGTTGAATTAAATGAAAATTTGGAATCATTTTCGTCCAATCAGTGACTGTCACAGATCTTGGCAGTCTCGGCCATGATGCAACCTATCAGTGGTAAGGCTAGGTAACTATGACTTACTACTGTAGAGTATGTGTACTCAGTATTTTACTATACTTGTATAGATTGTGGAAGACTTTGAGGGAAGCACCATGGTCTGAACAGAGTGATTTACGGCAAAAAATTCCAACTTTTCAAATTCATAATTTGTGTGACAAAAATGAAACAACCTTCAAAATCAGACTATAAGACTTATTGAATACAATCATATCATTAATATCTACAGTGGTCGTAAACCTAGGTATTTTAGCTAAGAGAAAATTTCGCAATCTTGTATGGCTTCTTTTGGCTCTGAGAGCCACACAAACATAGAAACTCTGTGTTTTTTACAAATTTCTGAAGACAAACATGCCACCCTTGTGCCAGAAAAGGATTTGGAATGAACACTTTTGGTAATTATCAAAGAAGTTCAGTCTCCATGTTAATGTATTGCTTTCTGAACTATTGTTACTGTTGTATGTACGGAACAGTGTGTTGAGTGAGTGAGAATGTAGTAGGTGTGTTACTAAACATGTTGACTGACCGCGCTCGTGCAACAGCATACATCAGTTTCACTCATGCCTGTGGGTCATCCCGATACAGGCTTCGCTGTGTTGGGGGGACCCACAGTCCCTTGAGGAATCTGAGACATGTGCTGTTGTCCACGCGATCAGTCACCATGTGTATAACGATAGTTTGGAAGACAGGTGGTAAGGATTTGGTGGTATCATAACATGTGAAAAATAGAGAGAGTTTGATATAAGTACAAAAAAATGTATAAATATTACCACTGTAATAAACTCTTCCACGGGGTTGATGCTGATAATATGTACATGGTCTTGTTTCCAACACTGTGTTTGTCATGATAATCAAATTTGCATTCTGAAAGAAAATAAGGCAGATTAATGATTCACCATTACAAGGCCAGTTCATTCTAGCCTTGTATCTATATGGTCATAACAGAATTTTGATATCATGACTAACATTTCCCAAACATTTTTTTTTTACTTTTATGAAGCTATGGACAGAAAGACATCACAATTGCTTTTTGGGTATTTTTAATTTATCCTGTTGGGAGATGATGTCAATAGCGTCTCCACATGATTAGAACCAACTGATACATGTGACTGCATGATGAAATAGACATTATGAATATTAATGAACCTTTCTCAGTAGATGAGGAGTGGTCAATCACAGACAGATAGATTTCATAGATGTATCTATGGTGTGCTGAAAGTCACTGCTGGAAATCGTAATCTAATTTAAAGTGGCCATATGGATGAGGATTGGGTATTTAGTTTGGATTTTTAATTTACAAAACAACTTGATCATAACTTTCTACTTTAAGTCTGTGTTTGTAACTCAATACATTGCAAAAAACTATTTTAAAAAAAAAACGTGTAAAAAGTTTGTTATTGTACTTACAATAACAAACATTTTACACAATTTGTACTGTTTTGCAATTTTTTGAGTTACAAACAAGGACTTGGCATATGTTGTTTCACGTTGAATTTTCAACTGGAAAGCCATGGTAAAAAAAATTTTATAAAATAAAAATCCAAAATAAATACCCAATCCTCATCCATATGGCCACTTTTAAGGTTTGAATACACAACCATTACAGGAAATGATAGTTGTGATGAGAGATGATAGTCAAAAACTCTACATGACTAGATACAAGGCTATATGTTCATTCATAACGGTACTTTCTCCAGCTACCCTAGCTCTCCTTACTACACATTAATAATGAACAACACATTGACAATATTCACTTCAAACACTGCCAACAGTTTTAGAATACATTGGTAATTCATGGCTTACCTCAAAGGCTTTCAGAGAGTCATCAAAGTTGGAATAGCCTCCTCTACCACCATACCATGGAGAACTTTTCTTTTTCCGTAATTGGCCTGCAGTACTTCTTTTTTCCCACCATGGCCCTCGTGGAGAGGGAAACTCACCTTCTTTATCACAGTGAGTATTTCTACCAAGGTAGACATATGATTTTGACAGATCATACTCATCCAAAGTACTGAAAACCTACAACAAAGATAGATAACAATTTCTACTATAGTTGACTATGTATTCCTAGCCCAAAGTGTTCATGTCTAGGGATGACCCTGGTAACAAAACTCACTGCTATCCAAGAAATGATGAAAATGGGTATTCAGAAACTTGTTAGTGTCAATAATATGGTATTAAAATGTTAACAATGCTTTCATAAAACCTTGTATACCAGTGAGATTTGCCTGAACTAAAGGAGCTAATGTCTGAGTATGTAAAGAGATAATACGTACACAAACCTGAACATATGTTATACCTGCCTTAAGTCAAATCTAATCGCAAAAAAATTGTTTAATTCTTGATAATTACCATATCTTTTGTCAGTTGATTACTTGATCTCATCAAGTGGACACTCTTGTCAACCACACCGACAGCACAGAGTGAACCAGGGGAAGCTGACAATTCAAGCTGTGTTGCAGCTCCAGGAAGTGCTTCACCATCTTTGAATTTCAAATTCACCTGGAGTGAACAGAAAGAGAAAATTTACAATCTTTCTAAATTGAACTCTTAGATATTCTTTCCCAATGTTTTTCTCTTACAACCAAGGAAAATACAAGTGACCTAAGGGGCCTTGTATTAACAAGTCATGACAAAACCCCTAGGATCACAGATACTTTCCGGCTGAAAGAAGAAAAATTTTGGAGAACAATAAAATTATACCTCCTCAAACATAATTTAGGAAAATTAGGAAAATTAATGGCAAGTTCAAACACTTTTGACTTAGTTTGGTCACTGGACAACCAATGACATAGTTGCGAGTTGTCGTTATGTAGAACCAAAACCAGTTTTTAGTTTGAACATGTTTAATGTTGCTTGTGAGTGGTATAATGAGTGTGAATCACTGAATGCAAAACAGCTACCCACTGCTTGAAAGTAGTGTCCTCAGCTACAAAAAGTATAATAGTTATACTTATACCGATGTATTACAACCATTCATACAGAAAAACAGGAACCCATGCACAATGCTACATCACAAATATGGTAAATGGCTACAAGCGATTGCACAGGAAATTGGGCACCAACGTTGCTACATAACTAACTATTACAATGGCTACAACTAGTCGCAAAGAAAAATGGGTGGCGGCTAACTGCATCAATTTTCAAACTATATAATTATCAACTTGCTACGGTTACCAGGACAACCTGAATAAGAAGAGTTTTATCAGTCAGTCATTCAGTGCCGTAAACAGGCTAGAGGGAATTATTTCTTTAAGCATTTGCACATATCCAGTTAGAAAATACAACTATAGATTGAAAAGTATATAAATTTCATTGTAACATCCGCCATTTCATTAATCATTTAGCAACAGAGTGCCTGATTTTTCCTGATGACTGCAGGCTAGTGTCTCTCACCTCATTATTGAACTTCTTCTTGACTTTAAATTTGATGCTATCAGCTATAACTTCACCATCCTCACGCACATAGTATACAAGTAATACACTATTGGGTGACATATCATGAACAATTGGTAATGACAGTGTAAATGTACCATACGATCCTGGTTCTTCTATTTCCACTGTAGGTTCAATGACTTCTGGCCACCATGGCCAAATGTCTACAGCAAAACAAAGCCAAATCAAATTTAAATCACACTATGACAATGGCAGATCAACTATCGAGACGATTTCTTTCTTTCCTTCTTTGTTAAAATGCGTGTTGATCCTCACTAGTTTGAATACTATCCTACAATGGAGCTCATACATGTACAAGCTAACAGTAACTCTGGAAAAGTATGGTTTTATGCAGGTAATAATAATAATAATAACAAGCAGTCATCGGAGATGTCTCACCCCCTCAATGGATGTTTTCAGAGAATTGCCACAAGTCATTGTAGTGTGATGTATGAGATTCGTCTATTAATCACTGTTGTTATCTTTGCGATATGCATGATTATTTGGCTGTTGCTATGGGCATGGTCTTGTTGCTAGGGAAAAAATATTTTACAGAAAATCTGCAGAATAACACTTCTAAGAACATTCCCACTAAATTTCAGGCCAATCTGCCCAGTAGTTTTGGATTTTCACTTGTTTGACCAAAATTTGGTTGCTATGGGCATGGTCATTGTTGCTAGGACCAAAATGTTTTACAGAAAATCTGCAGAATAACACTTCTAAGAACATTCCCACCAAATTTCAGACCAATCTGCCCAGTAGTTTTGGATTTTCACTTTTTTGATTAAAAATCATGGGGTTTTTTTACCCAAAATGGCTCTACGTCAGCTAAATTGCATCATATCTCAAAGCAAATTGACGTACATATTGAAGTCATAGTTCATTATTCATTTACTAAGTTTGAAGGAAATCGGTCAATGAATTTCCAAGAAATGGCTCTGGACACACGGACAGATGCACGGACGGAGACCAATCTATAAGCCCCCCCCCCCCCTCCCAGACTACGTCCTGAGGGGTAATAATGTACTTTCAGTCTGAGTCCAATAGCTCATAAACTCAGCTTGTGTCACTTTAACAATTATTATTCTTCTGATATCAGAATACAGTGTAATATAAAGTGTGTCTCTGTATATATTTTTTTGTATATTTGTTTGTATTTCTTTATATATTGATGTATTGTATTTGAGCCACACCTTTAATTGCCCATGTCTGGGATGAATAAGTTCTATTGAATTGAATTGAATTGAATACCTACCATACTCTGGGATGCGAATTAATTCATCCTCTGGCTCCAAGCCTGGGTTTCCTTCCTCTATAGGTGTAGCCACAGTTGTTGTTGTTGTTGTTGTTGGTTTTGTTGTTGTTGTTGTTGTTGTTGTTGTTGTTGTTGTTGTGGCTAGTTTTCTTTTATATTGTGGAAATAGTTCATAATCCTTACTGTCTGTCTGTACTATGTCACCTCGTGATATTACCTGTAATAAACAACACAAAAAATAATGGAAGCCCTCTATGGGATAGGTGTGTAGTAATATCAAGTTTTAATCTTAACTGTTTTTGTTGAGGAAAAACTTGTCCCAGTACCTTGGGTTTTTCACCCGGGTTTCCATAAAATAATATCATGAATTTTATCAGAATTTCTCATCTACATTTCGATTTGTCATTCGAATGAAGATCATCAACAAAGACAGATCGAAAGCTCAATGCTGAAAAACAGTTGGACTGCTTTGTGATAACATCCGTGTAAGGTCCCATGTACATGGTGCCGTTTTCAAATGAAAATGTAATTATTTTGTTGAACTTCTGAAAACAAACATACTTGACCTCAGGAATGAGGACGAGGGTGAAGATAATAATACAGGTGCTTCAACTGTGTATGTTTGCACAAGTTCAACAGCATAATTTTCAAATTGTTCAGTCTTTGGTGTTTCCGTGTTAATGGTCAAAGACCCTTGTTGGCCTATAATCGTGTAAACAGAGGAAAGCACATTAAAATGAAAATGCTATTATTGAAAATGTTGTCATGTATAGCAGCCTCAGTCACACATCAATCTGTTTTCTTACCTTGTAAAAGAGTTGTACAAATTGAACTTCCTTGGTAGTGTAGTAAACGGTGAAATCAAATTCAGAGTCCAATGATAGAGTTTCTTTAACAGGTTCTATCTGCAGAAAGCTGCCACTTGGAGAGAACCAAGGCCGAATGTATTTACTGTTACGTGGGTCATACATACTGTGCTCGTAGTTGTATCTTCTTCTATCAGAGTAATGATATGGTACATCAAATCCTGGACCCCTTGCCTATACATAAATAAGAAATTGTCATCAGAGAAAACTACAAACTATAAGTTAGAGTCTAGAGGTAGACAAAAGAGATCTTCATGGATAACTGTGGGTGGAGCCATGTGGGGTGGAAACGTTGCTGAATACAATTTTTAAACAGAACTTGTCGACAACTTTTATCATATCTGAAAAATCTTAATTAACATTTTAAGCTGTTTATTGTCTTGTTGGATAAAAATGAAGTACAAATGTTACATATCAACCCTTTTATTGTCTGACTCAGTTTAAGTGTAAATGTTACATACATTATTAACCATTTCGAGTTGCAAATCCCCATGGTACCTCATGTAAAGAAAACAAAGCAATGCTGATAAAAAAAAAGTGTCCAATTTTTGCTAAGCCAGGTGGTGATGTTTCATGTTAATTACGATGTCTATTGTATTTACATTCAGCATGAAACCTTTCTAAAAATGTAGTTTCCATCTTTGAGACCATTATGAGTTTTCAAAAGTAATATTTAGTGTTCACTCTTATTCGATGTCACACAAACAGATATCTAAACATATTTGTGCCTTCAGCTATGATTAGTCAATCTTCTACTAGGTAGAACTGCCTGTTATTCATATGGCAAGTGTGTAATGTGATTATTGTACATGTTTTGTTGGAATTTTGTATTTTTCATTGCTATATTGGCTTTTTAGTTGGAAGGTACTGTGGATTTCCCACCTGTCTTATTGTTGTATTAATGATGTTTTGATTTATTCAGGAAGGCTATGTAAACCAAGTCCCCTTCCAATTTTTTTATTGGACAAATAAAGATTATTATTGTTATTATTATTATAATCTTGACAGGCTTTAGATATTTTAGGCCTAAAAAAATTATGTGGTTCTGGTTACCCGACCCCACCTAGTTTTTCATAGCCAACCCTAAACTTTTTTATACATATTTGAGAAAAAAATAATAAAATCGCGAAAATTGTGAAGTCTCGCCAGAAGTAGTGGATGTAGTGGATACTGATATCAACTTAAAAAGACAATATAAAACTGTTCTTCCAATCTGTAATGGCTGTACATCTGTTGGGAAGAAACCAATAACACAGAGATCATATGGAAAACAATGGAAAGCATAACTACCTGAACTAGGCACCCACACATGAAAAAAAAAATAAAAAAATAAAAAATCTACCTACCCCACTTATTCTAAAATTGAGCGTACTCGGAACAACACAAGTATATTTTTTTTAGGCCTTAGAGGTTTTTTGAACATATGATTTTATTACTTGGTTATCTAGTTATACTATGGTTCTTTCTAAAACACTTTGGTTGAGAGGCGTAATTACCAATAAACTTAAACTTGTCAAAATCACAACAGAAATAGGGAAAACTTACCTGTATATTCATACTGGTTGTGTCAATAGCTACATCAGGTAAAGAAAACTCTATAATACCATTGACTGAAGTTAAGTTTTTCTCAAATATGTCACCTTTATTGGTGTTAATTTTCAGTGTGACAAGTTTGCCCGAAGCTGGGGAGTCATCTGGATTGGTCACCTTAACTTTGCCATAAAAGGGCACACCTGGTTTGAAGCTTTCTGGTGCCTGGATTTCTAAGGAGAAGGGTACAGTTGAAACTTTGGTTTCTACATGTGAGCCATTAAGACTTATACCAGTATCTGTCTCTGTGAACTCAGCATCCACTTCTAAGTGAGAACTCCACACGGAATAGTTGGAAGACCGTAAATGTAAATCTGCACTGTAAACAGTGAACTTCACACAGCCATCAGCTCCAGCAGTCTACATTCAAAACAGATATATAACAAGATAAGAAAGACAATAAGTAAAACTACCATTGAAGTAAAGCTCACTGTAGACAAGCAAAGATAGACATATCTATTCAACAATTGTAAAAGTGGTGAGCCCACAGTTCAAATTGTGTATCACATGAAATACGTTTTGTCAGTAAATTCAGTTATTGACAAAACCACCCTACCACACTAGTTCACCATATATTTACATACATCCTTCTAGCCACTTTACCTGTGTTCCTGTTCTAACACATGGTCTCTTATTCCTTCCATAGTAATAGTATGACCGACCGGGTATACATATTTTGGCATTAACTTCTCCTTTCACAGGCTGGCCATAGGTATATCTGGAGGGGTTAACAGAGTTCAGAAGTCAGAGTTCACAGCTATGCAGTGTTGGAAATAATCATATGTGGGTGCTTTAGGTCCTCCATTGCAAGCAAGAATGCAAATATAGCTGCAGTTATATTTGGTAAATGCACTTTGAAATTAAACCAAAAACTATTTTTTTAAAACAATGTTGATATATTTTATTGCAAAATGGTCCATAATTCAATCAATAAAAAGCAGATTTTCATGTGTGTCGTCAATCATTCTGGCCAAGCCAAATAATACAAGTGGATTTTCATCCATTGAAGATGCCATGAAGTAAAGCTGACTTTCCTATATTTTACATTACTAAAGCAAAGCAGATGATTGATGATGTTTAATAATGGATATCAAGTTTTATTTCATATACATGTACTGTTTACTACAAGTTAGTTTCGGAGAAGACTTGTAATACCATACATTAATAATGATCAGATTACAAAGACACCATCAGATGATGTTACAATCAGAATCATATGATGATAAACACACCACAGTGGTAAATAGTATCATCTAGCCAAGGCATAAATCGCATGTGTATTTCATTTTTGACAATCTATGCATATACATATTAATAACTACCTCCCGACAAATTTGATAAACGCATTTGAATGTGTGCAGGGTACGTCATTTCACACATGTACTGATGGCTCCTGACAAAATCAATCGTACGTAACCTTTACATGCACAAAGTATAATTGGATGTTGTAGCATCATGGGTTCATGCTAGAGGTATTAATTGTAAAAGTACTTTGAGCACTTTGAAATTATTATTATACAATGGATGGATATACATACACGCCACAAACTTTCACATCTATAGTTTCATCATTGATCACAATAAATGGAGGTGGTTTGATGACGACTTCAAACTTTGGTAACACTGTTAGGAACAAGCAAAGAAAACACTCCATGATGATTATTACTAATGACTGGGTCCCATACGGAAAACAATGTCCCTTTCCTACTGGTACGTATGGAAAACAATGTCCCTTTCCTACTGGTACGTATGGAAAACAATGTCCCTTTCCTACTGGTACGTATGGAAAACAATGTCCCTTTCCTAATGGTATATATGAAAAACAATGTCCCTTTCCTACTGGTACATATGGATAACAATGTCCCTTTCCCAATGGTATGTTATGTCGTATGGAAAACAATGTCCCTTTCCTACTGGTACGTATGAAAAACAATGTCCCTTTCCTACTGGTACATATGGATAACAATGTCCCTTTCCCAATGGTATGTTATGTCGTATGGAAAACAATGTCCCTTTCCTACCAGTACATATGGAAAACAATGTCCCTTTCCTACTGGTACGTATGGAAAACAATGTCCCTTTCCTACTGGTACGTATCATTATGGAAAACAACAGTCCCTTTTCTACTGGTATATATGGAAAGCAATGTCCCTTCCCCACCGAAAGGTACTGAAAGCAATGTCCCCATTCCACTGAAAGATGGAAAACAGCATCCCTCTCCCCCCAGTCTGGATGCCAACTGTGGTCTAACCACAGTTGGCATGTGAGTGAAGGTATAAATCACAACAATACTGTATAGGAACTACACTACTCCCTCCTCAAGGGTGTGGAAATGAATGCATTTGGCATGTGAACAACACATACGTCTATATATGACCCATACATGTTTCAATTTTGCCTGTTAAAATCTACCAAGATATATTTCTGAGTTGAATACTCCTCAAATGTAAAAATTTTTCTTACCATATTCTTCAACATCAAATGTCTGTGTTTGTGTATGTCCTTCTAATGTAGCTTTGATCTGCCAGGTTCCCATTACAGGTTCTTCTGACAATGGCATTTCTAGTTGTGCCAGTCCACTTTCTGTTGTCACATTTAACCATTGCATCAGTCTAACTCCACTTGGATTCTCAATCAGCACTGTAGACAGCTAAGAAAATGATGACAGTGAAATTTAGTGTTTCTTTCATTTTCTACAGTACATGAAGAAAGGTGCTGACATTAGATAGATAAGTGAACTATGTTGTTGATGGCATTGAAGCATGCATTCATATATCATAAGATTTATTTTCCAACACTTGCACGCACGCACATGCACGTATGCACATGTGTGCACATGTGTGCACACACACACACACACACACACACACACACACACGGTCAGTCACACACACGCACACACATAGCATGCACACACACACACACACACACACACACACACACACACACCTTTCTCAATAGCTATACAGCTACTTCTGCTCACAGCTCAGTATTGTGATTATGAGCTAACAATGACTGTTCATCTGTTAATATATGTATCATTATCAGAAGAAAGTTGTACAGTAAAGTTACACTGCAATATATAAATGCTCCTACAGTAACTTACCATTGCAGGGTATGGCAACAATTGGGTTCCCTTGATGTTTAATATTCTGAATTTGACTGTCAAAAAAACCAAAAAACTTTAACTATAAGTATAAGTATTTACAACTACAATCAGTCCTTCCCAAATAATGAATAACCTGGAGAAGATAAAATTTAAAATGTTCAATACATGCATATTAAAGAATCAGTATCTTTACTACAATACTGTAGTTCAAATAGATGGTTGAACTTCGGTCTACACAATGTCATAGCTCAGCAGCTTGACTATTTCACTTGACTATATGTATAGATTCAGCAGAACCTTTCAAGCCAGCATGTCGAATCAGATACAGCCCAGTCTCTGGGCTTAGATGATGTCATTCCATGTCCTAACATGTATCTGCCACCCACATCCCAATCTCTCCTCACTGACTTTACTGACTCCAGGTCAAAGTTCATTGGCACTGTAATGATTAGACCATATGGAGCTGGAAATCTCACACTACAAACCAGTTCAAATTACAACAGGACACACAGACAGACAGACAGAAGATGAAATATGTGCTTTCAACCCAATATCTAACTACAGACTGCCTACAAATCATCATCATAGTGATATCACTGGTGACAGTAGAGGCAGTGTCCTGCACTCAACTTTTGACTGCATGTCCATTTTTTTATACAGTTGAGTACGAAGTACAGCTAGCCCTTCAGCTAGTCTAGGACCTATTAATGTCTTTAGATAGGATTGCCTGTCTGATTTCCTTTTATTTCTCTTTTCAGGGGTCTGTGGACTATATATATTCCCACTGCATGTAAATTATGTGTGTCTTTTTCGTATTCTCTACCACTTCAAAGGTTGAACAATTATTTTATTATTCATGTTTATTTATCACCATCAAAATGGAGTACTTTGGCAAAACACAATCAGTGGTCCGCCAAGTCAAACAACTGGAATTGTTCACCCTGAGGCTGTTGGCATACCTGGGAACTTTATTTCTTATTTCTGTTTTTAGACCAATTTAAAATAAATGACTCCTTCCTCCTTTTTTCAAGTAGTGTAATTTTGTCTTAGTTTTGAGTTGAAGACCTGGGTCTGCATTACTTTCAGTAACTTTTCCATGTCATATGTGTAGATGAATATTATTTTAACTGTTTCTCATAATTTTGAGGACAATAGTGTCATTTTTATAAATTATCAAAATCTCTATTTATAACATCCTTAGCTACCTAAATAAATCTGCAGTTAAGTATTACAATAATGTACTTATATTGACATCATTATCAAACAAAACTATGCATCTTAGAAGCCAGTATACATTTATCTCAAATCAATTTAACTATATCAAATCACAAACAAAAAAACAAACAAACAAAAAGCCATATATATTATATGTACAGGAAAACACTATTTCTCACATTTTGTCAACAAAACTTGTACACAGGATGGATTCAGGAAGTACATATTGTGTGGTGATAAGAAATATGAATTCTGCATATTGTGGGGTCATTCTACTGACTTTGTTTTTTATGTGACAATGGGTTTTTCTCTCTTATCTTTAAACAGTCACATCCTGTCCTGTCCTATTTATACATATTGATATCAACACTGTGTATTTAGAAGATGTTGACAACATGCATGTACTCAATATAAAGTGCACACTAATTATTGAACTTTGACCTTTGACCTTAGCTTAACAGTCCCTATCTGACCCATATTGTTAGACTGTCGACAGTCATTCATGCCTTTTTGGTACATTTTATCTAAAACTAAAGTCGTTGCCTCGCTCCGATCCGGAGCAATACAGATCAACAAGTGCCAGAGGCACGAGCGTCTGTCATCACTCACTGTATCTCCCTTTCTATTACTTATTTATGATGTGACGTCATGGAATTGGGCTTTAGTCTATCGTATGATTTGCATACAATTCACTCAACATTTAACGCATATACATGTACACTACAGCGCAAATTTGAACCCCGTAAATGTATTTTGATGGTCATTATTAAGTAATTTACCTTTCCTATCTTTCTTTGTGAAAGCTTGAAAATGTGCGCTTTTTTGACATTTGTAAATAACGTCATTGGACGACATGCTCATAGACTGTCGACAGTCATTCATGCCTTTTTGCTACGTTTTATCTAAAACTAAAGTCGTTGCCTCGCCTGATATGTTTACTCGCCTGGTGACTCTTGTGACGCCATGTTGATTTTGATTGAGAATGATGTTCTTACTGGTTTTTTAATTCTTTTTACAAAGTTGTGTGAAGCGCTTTGAGATGTTTTGTTTTACATGTAAAGCGTTTTTAAAGAAATAAATATTATTATTATTATTATTATTACTGTTATCGTGTGAGGGCGCGGCAAGGAACAACAGTCGTTCGTGCCTTCGACAATCACAGTTCCTATCAGTATGCATTAGTATTCACTGATACGGAGCGAGGTGGCGACTTTGATTTATATGAAACGTAGCAAAAAAGGCATGAACGACTGTCGACAGTCTACCATATTGTATTAGAGGTGCACTGTTCTGTACAATTTACGAAGAATCTTTACATAAACCAAAACTTTATGTCAGAAATTGAAACAAACCTATATTATTTGGTTATGCATGGTTGGTTTAAAATGTATCATTTTGAGTAATTACTCGTCAGTGATTGGTGGGGGGCCTGCGTACGTCATTGTAGTCTAAGTTATGCATTTATGTTTGCGCATGGGTATATCGTGTCTTTTGCCTCATGTGTCAGGCAGTTGTGTTCAGAGTATGTAGTGTAAACAACGTGTATTGAAGTTCTGAAGGACGCACGTCGGGCGAAGCAGGCTTGTTATGTCACTAAGAAATTGTTCCGGTTGCGGAGAACCAATTCAAGGGCACAAAGGGCTCAGTGGACGTTTTTGTGTTGCCAGAATGGCGGATGGTGAAAGTAAAACAACGGACACGGAACCGGAGAGTACGGCCAGCGAAGACAGCACTGCTTCTACTGCTAACACGGAGGGTAAGGAACTGAAACATCGTAACCGTAAGTCAAGAACTACTGCTAAGCCTGGCGTGCAGACGCAGATTGATGCTATAACAGATCAACTGAACCTTTTAACAAATCAATTGGGATCATCCCGTGCACGCAACTCGCAGAAAGAACATTCAGCGAAAACGGGTTACAACCTTGGTGACCTTAGGAGAGAAAGCCGTATTGAAAGGTCAATGAACACTTTATTGTACGGGAAGTCCAAAGGGGAAGTATCGTCGCCGGCATCGTCAACATTGACAGATTCGGACTCAAGTTTTTCGCATACAACGACAAGCTCTAAGAAGAAACGTGCATCATTTCAGCCAAAGAACAAGGCGCGAAACGAACATAGTAGCAAGATGTTCAGGAGAAGCGGGAAAAACAAGTCACATGATGTTGACGGACGCGGACAGTTGTTATCGAAAGGTAAGACTATTCGTAGTGGAGCGCTTCGTCGTTCTACAGATAGAGTGAATGTGTATATTCCGTGGCCGCATGAGTTCGTTCGAGATCCCACGCCGGGGAAAGCGGACGATTTAAAATATGAAGATCTCTCCATACCCCAGTTTGTGGTGGGGGAGTTAGAAATTATTCAGTCATCGCTTCGTAGTGTGGATACTCTTTCACGGCTGAGACATTTGCAGGACATAATGACTGATGCATTGCTGTATCCATGGGAACGAGTGCGTAAATTTCATTCAGTTGTATTGCAATGCCTCGAGCAGAACCAGCTGCAGTGGGGTGACAATTTCGAACATTTGCACGCAAAGTTTGTGCGTAATCCACCCACTCTAAACTCTTCACACGCATCGTCCACAAAGGGTGAACGTCGTACAAGGTATTGCGCAGCTTTTCAGTCGAATAGCTGTCAGCACAATAGAGATCATGTTATTGACGGGCAGCTAGAGAAACATATCTGCGGACCGTGTCTACGTTTACGTCGTCAAGAAAAGAGACATGCGGCCGCGGACTGTCCTTTTAAAGATAAACAATACAGAGAACAACATGTGAAGATCAATTCAAATAAAGACTGACAATGTACTAGCTCTGTGAACACTGATTTATGTAATTCAGTTGACAATTGTGTTTTTCAGAACAGTACTGATTACAAGGTTTTCGAATGCGATTCACGTTTTCATTTGGCTATGCCTACGGACACTGATAGTAATTTAGTGGACAATTTTTCTTTTGAAGACAGTACTGATTGCACGGTTTTTGAATGTGATTCTAGTTCTCATTTTGCTTTGCCTATGAACACTGATAGCATTAATTTAGCAGTCACTGATTCTTCTGAAATCAGTACGGATAGCAGGGTTTTTGAATATGATGCAAGTTTTCAATTTTCAACATTTAATGTGGATTGTACTGCCCACAGTTTTCCAGATTCCACTGTAGAATCTTGTCTTAAGACGACAGATGATTGTAATTTTGATCAAAATTTTGTGAAGTCAGCTTCATTTAGCAGTTTGTACAGTAGTGTTTGCTCATCCATGCAGGAATCTCATGATAGTGTAGGCTTCATGATGAGTTGTGACTTTCCAGTTTCGAATGACTTAGTTAGTCACAACTGCCACTTTTCGGATGGTAATCAGTATGTAATTGATAGGCTTCATTTTAGGGATTCTTTATTTGATTTGCATAGTAGTAGTGACATTTCTCTGCGTAGGAATATTGCAGGTACACCTGGTACACCTTTTCTGCAGCCTGCGTTGCCTAATAGCGACTGTGGCACTTCTGCATGTGCCCTTGGCGGTACATATGAGGTTTTTTATTATCCTGCACTTGAACATAATTTTTCTCATTCGCAATTACAGGTGAATTTTGCAGTGATGCCGTCCTGGGTCGACCCTCCCTTGGAGTTGTGGCCGCCTCGGTCTACTTTGTCAGTTGATTGGTTGGTTAACCTTCACACTCAAATTTTTTCTTCAGGACAACCGAATTACTGTGGTGCGCGTGTTCCCGTTCAAAGTAGTCTGGTCATTTCAGAGTGGCGATCTCTTCTTCAGAATTATTCTGACAAGATGGTGCTTGAATTTTTGGAATTTGGTTGGCCTGTCAACTATTTGTGTGCCCCATTGCCAGTGACTACAGCTCGCAATCATGTTTCTGCGCTGCGATATTCTGATCACGTTGATAGGTTTATTTGCAAAGAGGTGTCCCTTGGGGCTACAGTAGGACCTTTGGTTTCTAATCCGCTGTCTGTACCCATTGCACTTTCTCCTCTTTCCTCAGTCCCGAAAAAGGGTTCGGCGGATCGCAGAGTAGTCATGGATCTTAGTTTCCCTCATGGCACATCAGTCAATGATGGCATTCCTAATGATTCCTTTTTAGGTCAATCTTTTCATCTGTCTTATCCAAATATAGATGCATTATCTCGGCTTATTAATACCCTAGGTAGGGGTTGTTTACTTTTCAAGTTTGATTTACGGCGTGCTTACAGGCAGCTTCCAGTGGATCCCCATGACTTCCACTTGTTAGCTTACACTTGGAGGGATTCTTTGTTTGTTGATACACGTTTGCCTTTTGGCTTGCGTTCTCCAGCATTGGCTTGTCAACGCACAACCAATGCGATTGTTTTTATCTTTCAGGAGCAGGGTTATCATGCAGTTAATTTCCTGGATGACTTCTGTGGTGTGGATAGCACCGATCGTGCACATTTAGCTTTTGCAGCCTTTCGCAATCTTTTGTTGCAGCTGGGGGTAGAGGAAGCAGTTGACAAAGCAGTCTTTCCCACCACTTCACTCACCTTTATTGGTATAGCAGTGGATACAGTTTCAATGACTTTGCAGGTCACTAAGGATAGACTAGACGAAATTGAAATGCTTCTTGCGGGTTGGTTGAGGAAAAAGAAATGTACTAAGAGAGAGTTACAGGTTCTTATTGGCAAGTTATCGTTTGTTGCAGGTTGTGTCAGAGCCGGTCGACTGTTCATTAGCCGCATGTTACACACTTTACGCTCAGTTCGTGCGCACAGACACCACATTTTCCTCAACTCTAATTTTCGCAAGGATATCAAGTGGTGGTATTTATTTATTCGACAATATAACGGAATTTCGATTATTCCAGAGAATGATTGGTGTCTCACCGACAGTATAGTAGCCACAGACGCCTGTCTGTCCGGTTGTGGTGGATTAACACAGTCACAATATTTTCACACCACATTCCCGGATTGCATTGCCGAGCAGAACCTGGGCATACATAGTTTAGAAGCACTCACGATTGTTGTTGCGGCTCGCTTGTGGGGCCATGCCTGGGCTGGGCAGAGAATTCGCGTTTACTGCGATAACTTGGATGTAGTTCAGGTTTTAAATTCTGGCAGAGGCAGAGACGATTCACTTCTTTCAGCAGCGCGTGAGCTTTGGTTTTTAGCGGCGCAGCATGAATTCGAGCTTAAAGCAGTGCATTTAGCAGGAACAGACAACAGATTGGCAGACTGTCTGTCGCGCTGGCATCGCGACCCTTCCTTTGCCTCAGATTTCACTGCTAGAACATGTCATTGGGGCCTTGTTGAGGTACAGGCCCTTCAGGAGCATTTTATCTATTCTAGCCCATTTTAAAGGGCTTTCACCTTGTACATTTTGCACATTTTGAGTATAGTGCCAATATTGCTAGATCATTTTCTTGTCTTGTAGCATTACTTACTAGAGTCAGTAGTTGTACATTTTTCGGGGATTTTTAGTGGGTTTTCATTCTAGTTCTAGTACTTTTCTCATCGTTCAGATTCATGCATATATACATTTTCTTATTTAACGGTAGTTTCTGTTTAATCGAGTCACAGCTACATGATTTTATTTTTTGTTCTCAGTTTAATTAACTTACTTTTATGTCATTCCGAGGTTTTTTAGCTGTGCAAGGTATTTACAGTTTATTTCATTGGTTATACACCTACCTTAGTTTTCCATACTGCCTATATTTCGTGGTGGTATGGGGTTTTTGCCTGCAGTTTCTGTATTGTATGATTTGTAAAGCTACTTAGATATTATTGTACAGTACTTTGCACATTTTTGTGTTGGGGCAGTGGTCAATGTATGCCCTACTTTGTTTGTGGTAACTGTTTTGCTAGGTTGGAAGACTGTGATTTCGCACATTTACTTGTTAAACCAATTTTGGTCCAGTTTTGCCGACTAGCATGTTTATGGTTTCTGTTTTCCTCGGTAGCTGGCCTCATGTTCTCGAGGCTTCCGATGCCTTACTTCGGTGTAATGGTTTTAATCCCATTCCCTCCGGTCTTTCCCCATGACTCTCATTAATCCTTTTCACACTTGATCCTATTTCCAGGCGTGAATCAACAACTGAATGTACTCAAAGAGGATCTCCGGATCACCAGACTGGCAGCCTTTCGTCCGGGTACTCGTCGTAACCTTATCACACAGTTCCGCTCGTATCTGCTGTTTTGCTCTCACTTTCGTCTGTTACCCCTGCCAGCTTCTGCAGAAGTCCTCTCGTTGTATGCACAATTCATCTCTCGCTCCTTTCGTAGTTCAGGAGCAATTGTTAATTACATCTCTGGTGTAAAAACCTTGCATGTGTTATTGAATTACGCTACAGATTCATTTTCCGCTATAGAGCTTAAGCTTACCTTGGCAGGTCTTAAGAAATCTAACACTTGCACTCCACAGCAGAAGTTACCTATGACACCTTCCTTGTTGGTGAGATTGAACAGGTTTATTGACCTTTCTGATACTTTTTATGCAGCAGTGTGGTGTGCCATTGTCACTGGTTTCTTTGCTTTTTTAAGGAAATCTAATCTGGTGCCACCTTCGGCAAAAAGGTTTGATCCGGACCGGCAGCTCTGTCGCCGAGATATTATACTCAAGAAGGACTGTGTCTTGTTAGCTATTCGCTGGTCAAAAACCTTGCAGTGTCATGAACGTGCTCTTATCCTGCCACTTACTAGCTCTCCAGGTAGTGTACTGTGTCCTGTTGCGGCCTTCAGTCGGTTGTTTTCCTTAGTACAGGTGCCAGATACAGCGCCAGCGTTCTCCTTCATCAGACATGGTAAACTTGTTTCTTTATCGCAAGCATCCTTATCCAGGGCTTTTTCTAAACTGGTTAGTTTGGCAGGAGAAGATGTTTCCAAGTTTTCTCTTCACAGTCTTAGAAGGGGAGGTGCTACCCTAGCATTTGAGGCTGGGGTACCTTCTGAGCTCATTAAGTTGCATGGCGACTGGCGTTCCGATGCCCTTTCACTGTTTGTTTGTGCAGTGAGTAATTATTTGGGAATGCATGGTTATTTGGGAATGCATGGTTATTTGGTTATGCATGGTTATTTGGTTATGCATGGTTATTTGGTTATGCATGAGGACTGCATTAGAAAGATATTTTTGTGGAGACATGATGGGTGAATGGTTAGGCCGGCTTGGAATCTGCAGGCTGCAGGTTCGAGCCCCATCCATCGCTGACATTTGTTTCTGAGTGGCTAAAGTCCTTGGGCAAGATTTGAACCATGACTGTGCCTCAGTCGATGTAGCTGTATAATTGGGGACTCAGTAGGATAGAGGTTGCAATGCGAATGCTTTAATCCTATGCGCTTATAAAGGCTGCGATAGATTGTATGCTCCCCAGGGAGTTGAGGAAGTGTAAAGGGCCGTTGTGCCGACATAGATCCGAGCCAGGGGTAATAATTGTAAAGCGCTTTGAGCACAGAGTGGGAAAGCATTATATAAAAACTAACAGTATTGTTATTGTTATATTTTCGATTAAAAAGTTTGTGTTTGCATACCCGTTTGTCCTGGTTTGTACACCGGCTTGTCAGTTTGGATGAAAACAGTTGGCTTATCTGTCTTGAACCAGATAGTACTCTCTTCAGTAAAGCGAACATTTGGTTCTGTAGTAGTACCAGTCACTTTGATTTTACCTTCTGCCATCTCTCGATAATTATAATAAGTATTCTTAAACTTATCTGGAATCTGAAGACAAAAATCACATATATTTATTTCATTTTGAGTTTGAGGAATATGATGTCCTACTAAGAATTCTGTCATCTTCAAATTCATGATTGGCATATTGTGATTGTTAAATTCATTTTGCCAATTATTACAGGCCAACGTAACATCAGTATTAAATTTTGGTTTTGAAATACAGTCAACTGGAAGAGCTATAGAAAAGGTTGATCCAGAACAAAACATGCTTTCATTGTATCCCAATTGATGGCTCAACTGATAAGACAGTAGTAATACAATACCATAGGATTATAAGTTAACAATGGAATTGAACAACCCTCTGTACCTGAAATGAATATTATTGCCCAGGCGCAGCATAAAAATAATGACTACTCCATTTCCAGGTTGCTATCATGACTTTTGCTCCATGCACTTTACATACATTATTACAGGCACGCATGAGAACAAGTTGACCTTGTTGTAGTTTGACCCTCTAGTATGAGCTAATATAAAAGCTACTTTAGGTACCGAGAATTGTCAACAACTTTTCCTCCCATATTGAAATTCTCTATACCTGAACATAAAGTCAGAATGTACCAGTACTATGTAACCACTTGCTTTACAAAGTCCGTCTAGATACTCACCCCAAGTTGTTGATGCAAATGAGTAAACCCCCAACTGTTAAAATGATGTAAACAATGTAGTGAAATATGAAGATTTCCACACAGACAGATAGATCAAAGCTTGCCAGCCATCAGTAAAGTTGTTTGATTTTTATCAGCTATTGTCAAAGGACAATTATCATTTATTATGTTTTAATTTGATGCAAGATTTAAGAAATACTAGTACTAATAATAGTCAGTCAAGTCATGAGAAATAGAGAAATATCATAAAGCCACCCTTTACCTGAATATCAATACAGTGATCTTTGTCTGTCATTACATATTGTGAAGTGAATTCCACTGTGTTGTTCTCATATTCAGGACTTTCAGGTCCAATCTCAATATCAACTTTGATTTCCAAACCTGTCATATCAACTGGTGTTATGCACACTTTCTCTGTTGATCCATGAACCAGTACTTTGGGGACTGTGATGATATGACCCCTATTAAGAAAATATATAATAATTGTTAAGCATACATTAATTTTAATTACAAGTGTAAACAGATTTCTTGCTTAAAGTTACTTTGGCTATTTCAGACTCTTGTTGCCTTGAATTCTGTCTCAAAAGATTACTGATATCTTCTTTCAGTACATGTATATCTTGAAAACTTATAGGATATGTCCAGCCAGGCTTATTTCTTCCTCCTAAGTACACTGGTATTGATTATTGCTATCAACTTACATAACAGTTTGGATGAGAAATAACATCTCTAGCATGCTCAAATTTGAAATTTTGTAAAGTGACACCACTGCACTTGGCACTTGTTTAGCCATTTTGGGGATATCCTGCAAGCCTTGATGGGATAACCTCTGATGTTGGCATCATTTTTACCCTACTGCTAATACTGTCTTGACTTTCTCTGTTGTTACATGGTAAGACAGAGATGTTGAAGGGTAATAATGATGAGGTTTTTGAATGACCAAAATCAATCATGTACAACTTGTTTTAAAGTACAACTCTTCTTGTCTTTGCCACATATATTAGAGAAGACATACCATGTACGTAATGAGTGGCCAGACACTTGTTACAGCTGATTGGACAAAAGAACAATATTGTTTAGTATTGGTTTCTAAGTTAGTCTCCAAGTTTGCTTCACTTGTGGAAGTGTACAGTGAAGTACTTGAAGATTTTATGATCTAATCACAGTTGGATACTGATAGGTTTGCCTGAATGTATAGACAACTTTACATGTATCATGTATCATGGTTATAGTTCCATACATGTATAGTGCACAAGGAGTTGTCTACTTTTCATTGACTAAGTATTGCTGTCTTTTCAGAGATATTCGGTCATCAATTTTGTGTTTGAATGAGTCCAACTTATAACTATGAAAAAATGCACATGTTTATAGTAGAATTACTTACTATAAAAATACATGGGACTAGTATTTCCAGACAAGGCGACTAATTTGTGTGTGCACTCTGGTGTTTACTACTGATATTATCTCTAAGTTTTAGTGTAACTTCAACAATGTTTGTCAATGTTGTAACAAATGTTGAGACAAAGTTGGAAACCAATTACTATTTAACCTATCAGCATCTATGTAAACATTATCATTCTTTATTTTGTCGAATCGGCTGTAATGCTATGTCATCATGGATTCAAAATTCTATTGTGTTACCATAGAAACTTGCCAAGATGGTGGCAATAACCGTGAGAGGTTGCCCACTGGTCGAGTTACGTCACTGTGCTTGCTCAAATCTAATATCTTCACACATATTATCACTGACAAAGGGGCTCTATCTAATCTCACGTTGTCTGAGATCGTATCTTTCTGCGACCCCTGATCTGTGGGGTTCTTATCAGATTATCTCGTGTTTTTTCAACTTGCTCGCGACTCGACTCCTACAGTTAACGCGATGGGTTGTATTTCGTTGTAGCTGCAATAACTGTAGCGTTTGTTTGGTTTCAGTGGTTCTTTCTTTCTGTTTTTGATATTTTTTCGTTCAGTCAGTCATTTACCCGGAATTTCCTGTTAAACTACAGGACGAAAGAAGATCAAAAACAGAAAAACAACTCCAAAAAATCAAACAAACGCTTATACATTTCGGCCATCAAACCATACTGACCCTCCCCACCCAAACCCAGTGTTTTATGACCCATTTGTTTTACAATACATCTAAAACTCCAACCTTAGTACAGATGAAGATGGGTCAGAGGCACACTTCGTGCATCTTTGAGAAACACATGCAAAAAACTAACATTGACAACAAGTTCAACAAGAAACATTTCTCAAAAAATTATGCTCATTTGGGATGTTTCGACCCCTTACTCCTTAGATCCTACCTTTCGCAGTTGACTTGGACTGCAAGCAGCGCCATCACAATGACGGCAACCTCCCGCATCGTGGTTGATATTATTCGAAAAAGCACCAAAATCTTTCGATAGTAAGATTCCGTACGTCTCTCGCTTGGTGTGCAATATGTGAAACTTAACGCGAGCTGATCAACTGTTGATTTATAAGGTTTCGCAAAGGCGTCATCACTACTGTTGATGTTTGAAGATATATGCATACGCGCACTACTTTTCTTGGTAGGTCCTTCTAAAATGAACAATGGAAGTGAGATGGGTTACCATTTTACGTGATAAGTAAACAAATATTAATTATTGAGCTTAGAAGGTATGAAAACATCAATATTAGTATCATAATAATATTTTGGTAGAAGAATATTACTACGCGCAGCAAAAGTAACACGGTTTAAACTTTTGGGACTACACCAAGTGACGTCATAGATTATATGTAAACAACACCTCGGACAATACATCTCACCATTCAGTGACCGGATGCGATTAGAGGGACGACGTACCAGGGACTGTAAAATTCTGGGAAATCTGGAAGATTACTTTTTTGACTTCCGCTGGATGTGTTTTTAGACTGGCGACACGGGTGACGGGATCTCCATATTGCTCCAAGAAAAACAGGCGAATGAACTTCTCGAAGGCCGGTCCAGAAGGTTATTTCTTCCCTGAGCTGCATCCATGTTTATACGATACTGCTGAGGGAGACAGTGGAGAGCAGAGATTTTCGTCAATGGATATATGTCGGATGCATTACGGAGATCCCAACTAAAAATTCCAAATTCAGTAACACCTTGGAGGAATTATACTGACAGTATAATTCCTCCAAGGTAACAGCAAGTTCGCCGAGAAATTCAGAATATATGTCTGATTTTCGGTCACAGACACTTGTGACTACGATTATTCAGTACAGAGATAAAGCGATGATTAGGGAAGAACCGTCTGGTCTGGTTACGTGGGAAAGAGTGGGTAGGCCGGAGAGGGGGGGGGGGGTTACTCCCCCTTATATGTGCTGTCCTTTAGGGTGCGTTTCTAGCCATTTGGTCTAAAATGGGGTCTTGGTTTTTTCGAGCTGAAAAGTCGAAAACCGGGTCCACTGCATTATATTCGATTTTGCTTGGTCTAAAATGTGGTCCATTGTCCTATACCAAATAACTGCCATTATATTGCCCCAAACGGTTGCCTCCTAAAGAAAATGTATGTTGGTTAAAACATTCATCATTTTAGAACCTGTAATGATCTAAAATGGGGTACTGATTTCTGTTCAAAGTGGGTCTAAAATGGGGCCTGGGGATTCCAGCACTGGCCACACAACCATATCACTGAGCTGGTCACTGGTACCACCCCCGCTGGGAAGGATGCGTCGTTTTTCGAAACAGAAAAAAAATTGTTGTTGAGAGTAGATATGAAATAAAACTTCCTTGGTTCGCGGAAACAAGTACACAAAAGCTATGGCATGCATGTAAATATCGGCGGCAGTTTTCGCTCGTGTCGCGTTGTAACAATACACGATTGTTATGAACAGGTCTAAGCAGTGTCCGGTACGGTGTGGTGACAGGAAAGCCTGCTGTTTTGTCCCCCCTTTTCGACGAACCTTCGATATTTCTTTTGGTATATAGGTGAAGTCAATAAGCACGTGGGAGGTACAAGGGTCTCCCCTTTTACACGTTATACATCCATGGTGTAAGGTTAACCATTCTAGCGGTACGGATCAGATTTCAGAGCTTCCCAAGCATTGGCCCCCACAAGGGGAGGGCCAGGGATTGGGGATCACTTTTATCTTAGAAAATAGAAATTAGCGGAGTATTACTATTACATTTTACTTTGACTCATGTTTTTGTGTAACGTTGCATTATTTTGTGATTTTAGCATGGTTCCACTACTGCCACCGGTTCCAAATCCCACTGCCACATTGTATAGTAATATGATAACCAGTGAAATGCAGTGAATTGACTGTTAGTTATGATGTGCGTAGAAGAGTGGGTCTCAAGAATAAATGGGAACAGTGTGACAAGATATTGGATAATGTGGTGGTTTGGAGATGTTGACCTCTGTTCTGAGGGTGTCAGTTGTGTGCTTAGCTAGTATTTTGGAGTTCAGCTCAGATCCAAGCATAGGCACAAGTGTGGCAGTTGCTGGTGTGGGGGACACTTATAGTGTCCCCCACACCAGCAACTGCCACACTTGTTTTAAGCTCTTGGAATATGTGCTCCAATCACAGGGTAAAGGACAAATAATCAATTTTGATCTCGCGATTTTCCAGATTTCTATGAATATTATTTTATTTATATTTCAAATAAAGTTTTAAATATTGCCACCATAACTATTGTTTCCTCTCACTGTTTTTGCATGTTTCCTACAGTTATGACTTAGTTATCAGAGTTTACCAACTTTGCATTAATTAGTATATTGCTAATCCTAGAACAAACTCACAGGCTATTTGCCCAATTAACACCTTGTGCAGGGAATTGAAATTCTGACTGTTGACACTCAGTGCCAACGTACACAACAGCCAGTGGCCATATCTACATGTTGCGGCCAAATTACATGTATTACTAGTGTACTCATGCTCATAGTCACATGTGGAGGTACCCCGGGACCCGTTCATGCTTTTCTTTACATGTGAAATTGGCTGAAGCTTTCAGACCTTTCCAAACTGTCTCCATCGAAACAAAATGGGAAAATGAATGATTGTCTGTAGTAAGCGATAGAGTCAGTTTCTTTGGCCGGCTGGGAGGGGGGGGAGGGATTGGTAATGGCGTCACTCAGTTTTTGAAATTGGCAGATGGGGGGTCATCCTGTTTCGAAAGATTTGGATAGGGGGGGGGGGGGTCATTGTATTTTTGATTTTGATGGAAGAAAAAATCCTTGAATTTACAGTGGCATGACCTTGTCTCAATCTGATGTGTAGACGAGATAGGCTACGGCTCTTTTATTTACCTTTACGTCATCGTAATTGTGTCTTTTACATGTGTCTTTTGTCCATGGGTGTTACTGCCTATCTATTGTTACCGCCTATCTCATAGATAGATGGTAACACCCAGAAAAGAAAAGATACATGATGGTGCTGTCTTTTAAAGCTTGGAAGTTATTGCCTAAAAGGCTCTGAATAGCCTAAAAAGTTGGCTTAAAGAGTAAACACCTCCAGAGCTTCTAAGTGGAGACCCCTAGGACCCCCACAAGAGGTGGACATATCCCAGTCTACCCCCCCCCCCCATCACTAAAGAGAGAAAACAAGCCACAGAAAACAAAAAGGTTTTATATCACCAGTCATTATCACACAAAAAGTAAGTTTTGTTTCACCACAAAAATTAATCCCCCCCCCCCCACAATCACTAAAGAGAGAAAACTAGCCACAGAAAACAAAAAAGTTTTATATCACCACAGTCAATATCACACAAAAAGTAAGTTTTGTTTCACCACAAAAATTAATCCATGAATCAACAAGTCTTTGAGAATGACATACTCCCCGCTATGATTGGGTTTTAAGGAATTATCACTACTCTGATCAAGCAACAACACTTGTGAACATAAATCAAACAGACTTAGATATGTTGTGTCTGCTTGTTGGACATGGAACATGCCTACAACAATAAAGGATTGGTCGGGTATGGGGGATCATATCACGATGAAAATGGATATGCACATGTATAAATCACAAACAAAATGGCTGCCAGGCAGCCATATTGGATCGTATCACAATGGAAATGGATATGCACATGTATGCCATAGAACACTGTCCTAATACCAACTTTGAATGAGATCTGTTCAAGCATGTCTGAGTTATGGCTTTAGACAGGGAAAATTTGCAAACAAAATGGCTGCTAGGCGGCCATATTGGATTGTATCATGAAACAAATTCACGTGCATATGTATGCCATTGTATGTTGCCCCTGTACCAAGTTTGAAAAAAATTGGTCCAGGCATCTCCAAGAAACGGCTGCGGATGGACGGACGGACGGACACACGGACAGACGGAACCCAATCCATAAGTCCCCGTCCCGGACTTCATCCGGCGGGGACTAATTACATGCTCACTGTCACCTGTGACCTGATTCCAACAACCCAGACACCTAGTCTGATCACAGGGGACAGCAAGCATGTCATCAGTGCGGTGCAAATACCAGTATGTGCACACACCAATGCAAGTAATCTCTGGTACATATGTAATCATGTGGTACTATGATCACACTGAATAACAGTACATCAACACTGTCAATGTTGTGTATACAACAGAAACAGTTCAAAACTACGGACCGTTCCATAGAACCATGATGAACACAAAATAGTTACAACTCTACAAGACTCACTGATTACGAAAATGACTTTATTTTTCTGCACAAGCATTGAATTTTACAAAAAAAGATCATTTGTTGAAAACATTATTTCAAGTGAAATAAAACATAACTATTGGTAGAACAGGTATGTAACATCACAAACCATGAGTCAAGAGTCCAGCCCTCAAAACTTCACATTTGTAAAAATGAAAAAAAAAAAAGTCTTTCTAGAAGACATTGCCCACCTACTGGTTTGAATTGTGAATGGGTGATAACATTGGCAGTTATAAAAGCAAGGCACAAATAATATATATCTTGTCTGAACCAGCTGTATTAAAAGTAAACAGAGAATTTCATGGTCATTTTAGTTTTGTTTATAAACTTCAAATTGCTGAATCTTTCTTACTAATTACATCAGTTTTGATATGTGCTATTTAGATATTAGAAGTATCCAAATCATCAGCATCTGAAATTAACACAATTTAACTTCAGGAAAGCCCAAGTACCTGTAAGGGCAATCTGATTAAAATCCGATGTAGATGTCGGCTAATCGTGCATTGCTATCTTACCATCGTTATTTAGCTTGAATTGACCTTCGTAGTACATGTTTACATTTTTTAGCCTGATCGTAGAGGAGGCGATCAGGCTAAAAAATGTAAACATGTACTATGTTTCCCTTTTTAAATTCAAATTGGGGATAATTATGCTGTAGGCTAAAATATTTTAACATAAGGGTAGACAGTAACACTATGATATGGTTTGTGTTTGCATTGTCACAGCACTTCAAACCTAACTCCAAACTATTACTTTTTATAGAAACAGGTAAAATCTAACCTCCTAAACATTACATTCCTCTAATCTTGAAACCCCAAGCAATAGGGAACATGCAAATCCGCCATCTTGAATGATGTGTTATGGGAAATGTGATGGTGCATCTGAATAAATAATAATCTTCTCAGACTCTTTGTACAGTATAACTACATATAATCTAGACTTGGTTACTCCATAGACCCTACATGGTCTATGGTTACTCCCATCCTTGCAGGAAGGGTATTTTATCATTGTTCCAGACTAGGGGTTGTGATAACAAATAATCCCATGATCCTTACCATCTGAGCATGCTCACTTTGGATTGCAAGTTCCATATTCCCACACAACTGTTACATCAGAATTTCTCAGGAAATGATTTATCATACTTTATCACTCGACTGTATGTTTGAATAACCCTGTTCAAAGTCAACACTTTCTCACTGTTATTATTCAGTTAACAATGTTTGTGTACATGTTCATTTTGTTCTATGATCCAAACTATGTCTCTTATTTTCAATACTTTGTTCTGAATTCCTAATTCAGCTTCACCTTGGACAAAATTACCTTGACTTGTTATAAAATTCATTAAACTGACACACAGCCATACTATTTTACTACCAGTGAATTGTAAAATTTGGTGTTTAAATCTGGTACAAGACATGCGGTTTATTAATACTATGGTACCTATTTTCAATATTCATGTTGGAAAATGTCCAGCTCTTCTGAGAAATTCTGATGTTTGATCAATGACTTCTACATGCACAACATTTTTTCTGGGTTTTAAGACATCCTCAATATATGTATGACTGTAGCCTTGATCTTTCGGCTTTATGCTAGCAATTTTGATGAATATCCCCTCTACAGACAATTACTACGGCTAACTCTTGTATTCAAACTTACCGTACGATTTCATACAGCGACGGTTCAACTTATCTTACTAGATATGTCAAATCCATCATAAAAACTATCCTTCTGTGATTGGCTGACCCTGCCCTGTCTACTTATACAGATTCATTAATATCCAGATCATGTGATCACAGTAGATTTAAAACCAAGTTAGAAGTTGCAAATGTTTTCTGGCTGATGCTAATATTGAAAGCATAAGCACAAGTGTCTGTTGAAGGGATGTTAGTCGAAATCTAGGCTAATATGACTGTGTAATGTACACTTTCATTCCCCTTTAATATTGTTAAAAAGTGAAAGATAAAATGGCTGTTAATGGCCGCAATTTGGTTAATACATTATTACGAAATCTGTCCCGATTCCTTGGGGGCGCTCTTACACTACATTTCCATCTATCAAACTATCTATCTATCAGTATTTTTACAATAAGTATCATTAAACAGTACTTACAATCCAAACACTTTTTCAACATAGCAAATATTTACAAAAATAACAAACCTTCTGCTTAAGATAAAATGAATTTTCCTTCAATTTCAACTACTGTTCTGAACAGTTTGGAAATAAAACTACAGCAGCAAACACATAATGAAATATGCTGCTGTTGAAAATGTTAATAGAACTTACCAATACCTGTAATTGCATTACCCATAATCTATACTACAAATAACACCAAAAATGTATTTAGAAAAATAATAAAATAAATAACAATCCCACAGTTACAATGCAATAATTTGTTAGTAAAAGATAAGCTGATATACTAGTTGGCATGAATAGCATAGTCAACAAGCTATCTGTTGGTTTTAGAATCTGAAGATTCCTTCCCATGTATACTGAAATGGGCATAATCAGAGCAAGATTCCATTTTTTACAGCAGTATTTAAATACTACTGGAATATGTTTGGAGTAAACATTGTTTGCATGACATAGAACATTTTTTCTCAAACACAGTCATACTTATCAAATATTAATGAGCAACAAGTAACCAATCACAGCTGCCTGTCAGTGTGTGATAGATTACTACTGACATGTACTGTTCACATTTTCCCAGTAGAAGATTTAGCCAGATTTTAAGCTGATGATGTTCATTTGACTAGATGTGGTAAGGGATATTCAGATTAAAAATCCATTGGATAGCTTCTACACTATGAATAGTACAGTGTTGACAAGAAAAGTGTGGCATTTTGTGTCTAAGTTGATAAATGTTAGGTCCACATGAACCAAGAAACCACACTTGCCCAAGTGATTATTGCTAATTATAGAAAACATGCAACCCATTATGTCTCTGGTGTTAACCCTAGAGCATTAAATCAGAAATAAAATTTGACATTAAATTTGTCTAAATCTACAGAGGAAATGCCACACTATCCTGGCCAACCCTGTAGGGATTAAATTCTGGCGAGACTACCAAAACTTGGATTTCACTTTCACAGCTTATAGTTATACCAAAATATGAAATTAATGTCCTCAAGTAAATATAGAACAACGTAGTATTTGAAACAAAATATGAACAAAATGTTAGTCTTGTTAAAATATCATCTGTCATCAGCGCATCCTCTCCAGATGAAATCAATAAAGTAGCCTTTATAAACCGTTCAATATATAGTGTGTGGTGCATGTACTCAGATCCAAATATTGGACATTTTAGGAAATTATCGATAACAAAGAATATTATAACATGGTTAAGTGAACTACATAGAAAATAGAGAAAGATTTCATTGGCAAAACTATCAAAACACCACTGAGAAAAATACCCACTGCTCTTGAATATACACCAAATCTCTTTAAAATTAAAATTAAAATTGAGGCACTCCTGGGTTTTCAAAAGTTAGATGTCAACACTGACAAACAAAAATGTCAAAAATAATTTATGGAATAAACTATTACTAGTTTGTATGGTCACACTATGATTGGAAACTTGCTACTCTGAGTGAATATTTTCTGCAATCTCTGGTTCTATGTGTCGTATCCCTACCACTTTCCTGCCAAAATGTGCTCTGTAACTTTTTTTAGCACATCTCACTATTATTCTAGACTAGGATTATAAAACTAACTGTGGTACGAAAAAGTTTACATATAAAAGGACATTACTTTTTTAAAAAAAGTTTATATTAAAAAGAAATCCCTACATATCCTTGTATTCTGTTGACATGGTAACGATAGGTAGGAGGGTCATATAAGTACAAAACTTACTTGTGTCAAAAAATGTGCATAGTTAAAATATTAGTATCTGTTTATTTTACTCTATCCCTGTATTGAAAACATGGCAAGATTGAGTACCATTTGATTGAAATACAAAAATGATTAGATTAGATTTGATCTGATTTGATTTGATCCAATCTTTCAATTCAATGCAATATTTTTGGGCATGAGTTAAACTTCTTGCATACCAAACTACTACACTGAATAATATCATTATCCCTGTCTCTTTCCCATGCAACATGTTATGTAAGTACAGTGATTAAAATCTGATGTGGTGAAAGTGGCTAGGTGTCTTTATTTACCTCTACTTCCATTGTTTTGTGACATTTGTTTTGTTCTGGGTGATCGCTGCCTTCCCTATCTGACCCTGTGTAATAGAAAATCTTGTTTGAATCTCAAGGATCTTGAAAGATTTCTTTAACCAATCACCACACTTCTTTCAAAATCATTTGGAGAGACGGCACTGCCACTGATGGGTCATATTGTCAACACAATCCTCCATGTGTAGTTTTTTTGTGTTTTTTTTTCAATTTCTCCAGTGTGCGCAGCTGCCAATGAAACACTCATCCTAATTGGCTACTCAAAAGCGCGAGATTCAAATGAGATTTTCTATTACACAGGGTCAGATGTAGGAAGAAGGCAATCAGCCAAAACAAACAAATGAGACATAACGATGGAAACAGAGGTAAATAAAGACATCTAGCTGCTTTCACCACATCAGATTTTAATCAGATTGAGTAAAAATGTGCAATTTATGGTGGATATTTGCCATAATATTTTCCCTGCACTATAGATTTTGAAATATATCCCTATGTGGTATTACCAATTGTATTCTATTCACAGTATTTTATATTTGATTATTAGTATTATAAAAAGAGCTATTTCAGTGTTTGCAATACACATGGTGTCCTTCATTGCTTTCAAAACATGAAGGGGGATATCCACTGCTCTTTTTAAAAAATCATGAGAATTCACTGTTTGGCATGGCGTTATGGATAGTACCTTATATTCACATTCAGCACTAAGTAGTTCTGAAATCTCATAAATGACAAAAAAACTAGGCTTCCTATTTCCAAATTTGGCATATTGTGTATACATGATGAAATTTCACTAAATGCTACTAAGCAATAATCCTTATTATCGAGTCTAGCAAACCTGAAAGAACCAGTGAGCAGAAATATTTATATTTCCTGAGTATTGACCAGCAAATAACATCCCATTAATGCAGTCCCTTGAATTTTGATACATAATCTTCAGCAAGATATCTCAAACTAATATTTACAGCCATACTGCTAAAAATAATACAGACCTAGTGTACTGTACACCAAAGGCAATTATAAGAAATCAGCAAGAGGGCAGATATGAGCGGTCACAGCTATGTCATAATCTCTGGTATTTGCAGCTTTTTAATCCTAACCATAGGGGTTTTCTTCTTTGCAATGCACTTGTCACAAACCCACTCAGCTGACTGTTCAGCTGTCAGTAACGTATATGCGGCTTCTGTCATTCCTGTACAGATTCTGTGGAACCAAAAATTACAACTGCTTTCACACAATATGGCATCGTCATTGTCATGAACTTCCCTATGGCATATCCCACAGGGATAAATTGCTGGTGCTGATGGATCATTGGGATTAAGAATGACAGGTTGCAATGGCATGTTACCATGGTAACCTGAATGATTGACCATTGTCATTGGAGGCTGTGTTTGTTGCTGGTTGTAGGAGTTCAGGTTTCCGTAGTTATTGGGTGGGTAGTTGTTGACTGTAGTGGTTGGATTCATCATGATGGTGGCGTTCAAGGCAGTGTTGGAATCCGCTGGATTCTCACGCAAAACTTTCTTCTTGGTTATTTGTTTCTCAGACTTGACTGAAGAAGATCGGATGCGTTCTGGTGCAGCGTTTGCTCCGTGAACCTATTACAAAAATGACATCGATAGGATGTGAAGCTATAAGTAAAAGCATAATTATAGAAATAACCACTTGTATTTGGTACACACTGTCTTATTTATCTTTTTGAAATGTCTATGAGAATGACCCAGAGTTTTCCATTGATTTCATATCAATGTGACTAAACATTAGGTTTACAAGCTGCACTGGCTGCAACTGGAATATTTTCAGAAACCATTTTCTCAGATATAATGATATAATACTGTACACCCTAAACAATATTGTATCAAAGGTGGGTAAATGTATTTGTGCAGCTGTACACATACATGTAGTATGATATCTAATAAAATTGATTTTTGGGTATACACCGTAGTGCCCCCAATGCGACGATGATTTCATCACCTCATACCATAATAGTATACTTATGGATACAATTGACAAATTAGCATGTACAATGTCTAATTATTGGTATTGTAACAATTTTCAGTGAATTAATTGTTGGTTGTCTGATCGAAAGGATAACACTTCAGTTACAACTAGTGCAGCTTTAACATTTCATTTATTAAATCATAACCACAGACATGGTCTATGCTGCTCCTCATTGTATTTTTTTCAAGTTCATTAAATACCAAACAATCCAAAATACCCATTCCTGATTCATATTACCACTGTACGGTAGAGTACACCTCAGAGACAAATTTCACTCATTCATATTACCACTGTACGGTAGAGTACACCTCGGAGACAAATTTCACCGATTCATATTACCACTGTACGGTAGAGTACACCTCGGAGACAAATTTCACTGATGATCAAAGTTCTAATAATCTTTCTAAACTTTGCCATATGGGATTGCTTCTGGTCCTTTTGAAACAATAAAAGAAATGTTGGTACACCATCTTGTTTTCAAGGAAATAAACAATCTTTTAGTTTCCCATAGAGTTAAGACAGTACATGTATTTGGTGGCCATATTGGATTTTGCTTTCCCATAGAGTTAACACAGTATTTGGTGACCATATGGGATTCTAAAATGGTTTCATTTTGATAACAGTTTGGCCTCTATTTAAAAAATTTGTTCGGTGACTCCTGTTTTTTTTTCTAGATTGTAAGTGAAAATGAGTTGGAGTTTTCTGGAACTAAGTAACAATAACAATTTAGAGAGTAATATTCAAGGTGTATTTCACATTAACAAAATATGTTCTAACATGACATGTTTACCTTTATCTGTTTTGTGTGCCCTTTCTTCTTCTTCTTTGATGGACTTGATGGTTGGTTGCCAGAAGTGTTTTTCTTCTCTACACTACTGCTACCTTCTTGATCACTATCATCTGATGCTGTGGAGATAATTAGCATATTATGACTCATCAGGATGATTCATGAATACTTTATCAATGGACTAATTTCAGTGCATCAGCACAACCTATCCCTATCTAGGTGGTGGTCTTTTATGTTTCTCCTTATAACACCAAAGTAAGTGTACATCTTAAATGCTTTACAAGACACTTTAACAGGGTTCTGCTAACAATTTAGTCATGGTATAATGTTTTATATCTACATGTATGCCACTTTTAACTGATTTTCTCCTTTCTGTTACTAGAGTTAAGTGATGTTACAACTTTACAAGTAATGAAATCATCATTTGAACTCATTATTATTCTTCTGAAATATTCTTTTCGAGATAATTTTGAAAAACTTTGATCATGATGTTATATGATGAGAAGTGATGAGATGAGAGGTGATGTGATGTGGTGTGATGAGAGGTGATGGGATAAGAAGTGGTGAGAGGTGATGAGAGGTGATGTGATTTGATGAGATGACATGTGATGTGATGTGATGTGATGTGATGTGATGTGATGTGAAGTGATGTGATGTGATGTGATGTGATGTGATGAGAAGTGATGTGATGTGATGCAATGTGATGAGAAGTGATGTGATGTGTTGTGTTGAAATGTGATGTGATGAGAAGTGATGAGAAGTGATGAGACATTGAGGTGATGAGAAGTAATGTGATGTTATGAGAAGTGATGTGATGAGATGTGATGTGATATGAGAGGTGATGTGATGTGCTGTGATGTGATGTGATGTGATGTGATGAGATGTGATGTGATGTGATGAGAAGTGATGAGACATTGAGAGGTGATGAGAAGTAATGTGATGTTATGAGAAGTGATGTGATGCGATGTGATATGATGAGAGGTGATGTGATGAGATGTGATGTGATATGAGAGGTGATGTGATATGATGTGATGTGATATGATGAGAGGTGATATGATGAGAGATGATGTGAGGTGATGAGAGGTGCCGAGAAGTGATGTAATGTGTTGAGAGGTGATGTGATGGGGTGTGGGATGATGTGATTTGGTGCAATGTACATGTAATGTGATGTGTCACTGATGTGATGTGAACTGTTAGCATTGTAATGCGATGTGTCACTGATGTGATGTGAACTGATAGTAATGTAATGTGATGTGATGTGTCACTGACGTGATGTGAATTGATAGGTGATGTGATGAATTCTACTTGCTATGGGGATATGCACAATTACATGTTACATGCAAAATAATGCTACAACATATTGTGTTTTATAGATGAGAATTTTGAAACGACATTTTAATGACAAAGATCAAAACAGTCACATTAGCAGTACTACTTTTTGCTAACATCTTTCACAATTTAATTACGAAACGTTAAATTGGAGCGTTTGGTTTTGTAGTTGGAAAATAATACCAATTTGTTTTGAGTTTGTAAGTACTATTAACAAAATGTTCCTCATTCCTCGTCCACTCGAGTTCCACACTCTTAGCATGTGGGTGAATTACAGATGTAAGGGCAATACCTGTATTTCACCGAGTTTGTCTGAGGGCGACAAAAATAAAAAGAACATGCTCATCTTTGTTGCTGTCATGTCTGTATCTTGTCCTCAGATATCACTGTCAACTAAACTTTAATATGAAGAATGGGGTCACAGAAGAAGTTCTTTCCTCACAAAAATAACCTGACTTACATCTAAATCTCTTGGGGAGACGCCTCTCTCTTGGCATCAAGTATAATCAAGCACGTCAGACCGGGAAAACAAACAGTGTGCCTAGCTTGCCGCTATCGGTCTTCGGTTGTAGTAAGATGTCTTGTTCCGTTTACACTTTTTCGTGGTTTCAACATGGCTACTTTAGAAGGGGTGATTCTAAAATAGGGGTGATGGACTGTGTCCATAAAGAGAAAATTATACAGGTGCTCCATAAAAATATCGTGAATTATACCTTTTGTAAAGATTACATTTCATTTATCTAATCTGATATTTTAAAAAAGGAAATAGATTGTGATGCAATTTATCGTGTAAGTTATTTGTGCTCTATCCCTTTTCACAATGGTCGAACCATCGGGCAAGCGATTGATCACATGACTTGTAACCTTTGGCCTTTGCTCCCGGAGAGAGACATCTAGAAGGTGACAAACACAAAGCCTCTGAGCTGCCAACCCAAAGGACATATTTGCATGGTCTTTGCTCAAAATGTGACATATTGGAATATAACGGAGGGCTGGTAACTCAATTAAGTAGTAAGTAATACTGGTATAGTTGTGGTGATTGCGTTCCGTTATTAACAGAAAACCTGTATGCTGTCGCCACTCTCTGACAGTTGCAAATGCAATGTTGACAAAATCTCAACAATTACTTTTAAAGTTTTATTGTGTTTGTTGTTACACTGTGTTAGCACCGTTAGTCGCCATCAAAGATTCAATTGAACGTTTATCGTATTATATTATGCGTATCTTGTTGGCTGACAGTGTTAAGGGGGAGGGGGAGGGGGTTACTGTTACAACATGATGTGACATAAGATTACAGATAGACCAAATATACATGTATACAAACTATAAAATATCACAGAAATATTTTTCTGTACATTAATTAACATGAATCCAAACAGTGATGTGCATAGAGTTTGCATTAGATTGTCAACTAAATTATGATATAAGAGACTGATCACCCTACCTCACATATTAATGATATTCCCTTTACTGATTAAAACGACTACAATATATTGCTGATTAAAGATTCATGCGTTCAATATGTTTCACTGATTATCAAATCAGTTAATTTCAAACCAACTGAATTTGCAGAACATATAATCCTTGATGTGTCAAACGTCCATACAATTCATACTACACATAACACACAGCCAAGCTGTACACATGCCAGTATTAATATCATTTAACAGGATTTACCAGTATTATCAGATCATTCTGGACTGTAAATATTTATTGAGTTATATATGTTTTCCATTTTAGTCTGCAAGTTGTGTCTTGGTTTTTTATCACTGTTATTGTGTGTTTGTTTACAGCAGACATTATAATTACCCTTTTAGGGATTTAATAAATTATTGTCTTATCTTCTACATCGTGATAGCTTTCATCTTTGTCATTGGTTTTGTGGTGTATGAATTATGTCAAAACTTTCACAGTCACCAGTAATTCCCCAATTTTTTTCTTTATGCTTATTCTGGTTAAATTGTGTACTGTTTTTCTCCAATATATTTCTTCATTCCGCTGGTAAATACATGTGACCTAGGAGTTTTGTCACAACAAATCATATTGACGAATCACTTGTATTCTTATCTAAATATGTTTGTATCCCAGGTCTTCACATTAGACTTTAGTGTTGTCAATAAGAATTACATAAGATCATTTTTTATTTGTTCTGGCCCATCTTTTTCAGTAGTTTTGTCAAACAACAGGTTTTCACACCGAGATTGTAATCTAAGCTGAAGTAGGCCTTTAAAATAGGGTGTAGGACTTTCAGAGGAAGAAGCTACAATTTGATCAAGGAAAAAAATTTGTATGTCCATTGCACTTGTTGTTTGTGTTCACCTTTGTTTATAAATCAGGTGACTGCCTTCTCTCAAGAAGACAGAAGAGAGAAAGCAAAGGATATTAAACATAGTAGACAAAAGATGTGAGATAAAGCTTTCTTTTGACCAAACTTTCAATGTAGCTGTAATCAGTGAAGTCAAAACCTGGTGAACATAAATCAGAAACAGTTAAAACAGAACATTTTGAACACGGTTGATGTTGTACAGCATTCAGTGCCTTTCAGGTCAACGACTTTTAACCTTTTGAATTTGTTACAGAAAGAAGGGGAAGGAATAAACCAAACAGATAAATAAAAAAGTGAAAGTACGTGAATATTGGTCACTTTCAATTTATCACATCAGCTCCAAAATGTTGCGAACTCTGAGGAAAAAAAAGACCCAAGAAAGAGAAAACCAAAAGTCAGATTCTCGTTCCAGTCAAAATCAAGGTCAACCACTTGAAATTCATGGCAGTGCAGCTGGAAGCAAAGAAGGGAAATCTATATCAAAAACAAGCCACGATGCTGCACCCAGCAAACAGGAAAGACCTGCATCTGCACAGAGGAAAACCAGATGTCAAGAAATTACAGAGAAGATGACCGTCCTCGTTGCTATGGATATTAGTACTGATAGTGTTGATGGTGGCAAAGAAACAGCTTCAAAGGAGGTGAGTATGCAAAACTGCATTGAAGGAGATCTTCAATGATAAACATGTCTCAAGTGGTTGTATATGTCAATCTTGAAGAGGCTGTACACATTGTATATATAAACTTGTCAGCTTTGTCAATTCAAGATTCTTTTGTGTAGCTGCCTTTCTGACAACCATTGTTTGTACTTTTATGCACTGCATATTTGTGTATCTATTGAATACTTGGTATATATTAAGTTATGAGTCAGATAAGATAACAGACAGTTTATTAGTATACATGCCATTGTGTGTGTATGTATGTATGTATGTATGTATGTATGTATGTATGTATGTATGTATGTATGTATGTATGTATGTATGTATGTATGTATACAGGTATGCTTTCAATGAAGTGTATATTATCAGTAGCAGTTACTTTAAACCTGACCAAAAAACATTAATTAAGAGTTGACCAATGCAGATCATTACAAGCTAAGAAAAAGAATACTATAGAAGATTTAACATTACATCACTCTAAGTCACAAAATTGTTCAGTTTTCTTGTGAAGTTTGCTTCGCATAGTTGCATATAAAGAATATTAGACATTTTAAATTTGACATATAAAACAGTTTATATAATTACAAGATATTGAATAAGGCAGCCTTGTTTTTGTCGGATGTAATAATTGATGGGATGAGAGGTCAGTAAGATTAACATTGATTGGTTGATTGATTTGAGGTCATGTATGTTGTCATATTATCCATCCTAATAAAACTAATGTTGATATTAATTTCATGCAAACGATATGATTGAATATATGTGGCGGCAAAAGCTACGGCCTCTTGGCATTATGCCAGAATTCATGCTTTCAGCATTGTCCACTTAATGGTAACTAACAATGAAATAAAGACGAAACATACACAGACAGAGTGTGGTAGTAGTACACAACTTTGGAATCCTTGCTTTGTTATCCTAGTGAGTAATTCAAACAATGCCAAGGAAAGGGCATGAGTTCATCAGGTTTTCAATTATTTGACGCAATTTGACAAATCAGTGCAGCCTAGATAGGACTGTCACAATAAGTTTGAGAGGGTTACGTTTTGTTTTTTAAAAAATCAAGTAAACAAAAACAGTTCATCACAAAAATCTTCAAAAGTTGGCTTAGAAGAATACACAGATTGAAAAAATTTATTTTTTATGGTATTTTTATTTTAATAATCCAAGGCTTGTGAGCTTTATGGTCCGTCAGTCTTTCTTTCTTACTTTCTTTTTAAAAAAAAAAAAAAATTCATGTCGCAAAAAGATAGACAGAAATTTGTTTATTGATATGAAATAAGAAATAGTCTACATAAAAAATGATGCCATCAAAATTGTGTTGATTTCTGCCGTCCGTTTCATGTTTGTGTTCACTGGCTATGTTTGATTCAACCACACCACAGAAACCAATAAGAAACCACACATTCTACACTCTTAAGTTTTAGATAGCAAGATCACAATTTCCAGTTTCTTTCTACATTTTGTGTAAATGAAATAAACCATTTATAAATGTACCACAACTAGACCAGACATGCAGGAGCCAATGTTTTGATGTCTCTATATTTGTATCTACATGGTGACAGTTCACTTCATTTAGGCAAATTATCTGAAGAAACTTTGTTCATTCAATCTTGCTATCTTACAGGGTAGCAAGTGCAGTTTCTTATTGGTGTCTGCATGGTTGTATCAAACAGAGCCCATGAACACTAACATGAAATGCACTGTAACAGAGCCTGTGAACACTAACATGAAATGCGCTGTAATTATTGTGACCATGGTAATCATCCTTGACCTTTATCTATATTGTTTACTTCAAAGTACTTGGTTGTTTGCAGGTTGCTATGGGCAACATCACAGCTGATAAGAAATATTTGCTGTCTTTCACAAAGAATCCATAATGACTGACAACAGTAGATACTTTAATTCTAATCGGAATTGATTTTGTAGAAGTATGGTATGTGTGCTGTAAAAAGCCACAGTGTAATCAGGATACCAATCAGTGTTATGATGGGGGGGGGGGGGGGGGGGGGCTTTGCTCATGTATACTGTTATTCTTGAGTCAAGTTGATAAACGATAAACTATCAGTGTGGAACTTTACTAAACAACATTGACATGAATTTTATTTGTTTGTGTAGAATAAAAAGACAAAGAATGGTCCACAAAAATACAAGGCTGAAAATTGTTTTATTGCCCAACATAAAAGTTGACCACATTGATGGGATCTAGGTACATAGAGCATATCAACGGAAATATGTAACTGTTGATATTAATATATGGCACTGTTAAAGTAGTCTAGAGGCTATGAGCTGTTGATCTCTTTACCCCTTACATCTAGCTCAATTCAAATCATGAACCCAAAGTTGTGTATGCATATGAGTAAATCTCCAACTGTTAGTATGACATAAACAGTGTATAAGACAAAGTAGTGTCTTGATATGACAAATATACCATATTTAGACATTATGTAACTGCCCCCCAATAAGCACTAACTTTCGTTCAGCTTCTCATTAAGCAAGACGTGGGGTGAAGAGATCTTCAGATTCAAACCCAACAGATAGCCTCAAGACTACTGTAACAAAGTGACAAAGTCTATATATGTATCTAAGACCCTGAAAATCAGTTTACAATATGCAAAATCACAGATGATGTTTTGAAATCGGAATGATTAAATACTTGAGTTTTCACACACAATTTTTTGTGACAAAAGTGTACAATAGTTGAATGTTTTTGTTTAGAGAAGAATTAATATGTAAATTAAATTAGTACCTTATTTTAATAGTGAATTTCTTATTTTTTTCCGTAAATCAGGAACTACCAGATGTAGTTTCAGAAGTATTTAAAATGTCCAAAGTGGAGAAGAATCACAAAGTTATGAAGTCAGAGACCACAATTAGTGTACTTCAACAAATTCCTGATGTAACAGATGATGAAGTGACCAAAACCAAGGCAGTCATGGCACTTAGTTACTTAGTCACTGATAGTGATGATGTGAAGGATATCAGCCAAGCAGCTGACAAATCAAAAGCAATTCCACAAATTTTGAATCAGCTTTTAGGATTAATTCCTCCTAGCCGTCACACCAAGGGAGAACTGACAGAAAATGACTTACTGCAGAGTTTGATCAACTACGCTGTGGCAGACGACAACAAGAAAGTGATCTGCGAGGAAGGTGGAAAAGATATCATACCAGCATTCCTGAAGTCAGAACAAACAGAAGTGCAGGTCCTAGCTACGGAATTGATATGGAACTTAGCATTTGTTCAAAGTAACAGAGCATTACTACTACAGGCAAAAGTTGATGAAGGGGATATCATCAACTCACTGTATACGCTCATGCAATCACCAGATGAGAGGATTAGGAAGAACGCTGAGGGGGCACTGTTTGTTTTACAAAGTGATCAGAAAAAAGAGAGTAAACAGACAGATATTGCTACTGATGAATTTGAGATCACAAAGAGTAATGGTTTAGCACATGATGTAGATGAAGACGATAGTGATGATGAAGCTGTTATTATCAGACCAAGTTCAGCAAAGGGGCCAGGCATTGACACTACAGATCAAGATACAAGAAAGCTTCTCTCACACGGAGGCCATCCCCCTCCCCCACCACCATCAAGTGTCAGCCAAGCAGCTCCCCCACCACCACCACCACAACCTTCTGTACCAGGAGGGGAAGCACCACCTCCCCCTCCCCCACCATTGTTGACCCAGCAGGACGGACAACCTACAGTAACAAAAAGCATGTCAGCAACACCCAATTCATTGCCTGGGATCAGGAAAGGTCATATTATGTTGAGTTACAACTGGAAATATCAAAAGTAAGACAATTAGCTTGTTATAGTTTATAGGTAACACTCAGATGTACATCTAGATGTTCAATGCAATTTCATGGTCCTTCAGGCACAAAGTGAACTCCGTATTGCCTTGCTAAATCATTGTAGGAGTGGTGACTTTCATATGTGGTGCTTTCATGTGTGTGTGCTTGGATCTATCCATGTGACTGCAAACAAGGCTTAACACAGTCATGTCTGAACCATGCATACATTTAGTATATTCAACCCTTGCACAAAGGTGAGATAAACATGCCCCACCTAAAATGGCAAGTACAAGATCTTCTATTTCTGAATTTAACAGAAATCTTTTTATGAACTTTTGTACAATAATTTGCTACCTATAAAATCTGCAGCTTCTGACATAAGAACACAAATTAAATTGTAATTTCTCCCTATACAGACTTGTGTTGAAAATTAATCAGCGACTGAGAGCAAAGGGCTATGTTACATGGATTGATGTTGAGAATATGTCTGGTTCAATACTGGATGCCATGGCAGATGCTGTACAGGAATCCTACTTGGTACTGGTGTGTTACTGCAAGGCTTATCAAAAGAGTCCAAACTGCAGAACTGGTAAATTCTGATTAACTTCTTAATCTTATCATTTCAGTTAAAATCTGAACACGGAGAAGGCTTGAATTGTTCTGTTTAAGGGGAACACCACTTCAGGAAATAAAGGCATTTTCGTAAACTTTGGGTTCTGAAAAGTCATTTCATGATTTCACATCAAATAAATTGTGTGCATGCGATATGCAAAGAAACGCAAAATTAAACTCAGGTTTCACAGTCATTGACATAGCACTGATCCAGTGTTGCATCATGGATGGAAGTCAGCAGACATGTATATGTATTAGATGAGCAATACATATTCATTCCTCCTAAGTGCATATTACCTTCAGATAAATAGCCATGAAAAGTTATTGCTCATGCTAATTCTTATGAGCTAGGAAACACTGGACCATTGCCAGGACATTCACATGTAGGCGTTCCCCTTTAACTAAATTTCACATTACCTGTGTTTGACATTCACATTCTCCTTTGCACATGATATATAAGGTACCAGCACCTTTTGCCTCCTTCTCCAAGGACAAGTGGCCATTGCATGGTACAAAGTCATACAACTTTCACAAGTGGCTGTTATGTTATTAGACACTAATATTACCTCTATTTGTAGTAACTTGAAACATTGCTAAGTTTACTACTTTTTAGTGACTGTTTTATCTACATGTATATCTTTTGTATTCCCCACCAAGGAGAAGTGAATACCCTTTCATTCCTCCTGTTATAAATTCTACAGTATAGAACAGGATCTCTCACATTTGTGCCATTTCAACACCATGACATTTTGTCTTCCAACTCATGTCCCTGTACAGAAACAGAACTGAGAGTAATACAAAGAAACAAAGAGAGGATATCAGATAATAACTGCATAAAATACATTGTGTTTTTATTAATTTTCCTTTTTCAATTTTGTACCATTTACAGAAGGAGAATACGTCTTTTCGCTCAAGAAGGATTTTATTCCTTTGAAGATGGAAGAGTTTAGACCTGGCAACTGGTTGGGAGCATTCCTGGGAAACCAGTTGTATGTTGATTTCTCAGAAGGAGATGAAATTTTTGAGGAGAAGATGGAATTATTGCTTCAGCAGATTGAGATGAGGAATAACAAAGAAAAGGTTTGTTTTAAACCTTCATTAGCTGAAACAGAGACGTTAAATTTTATTCATCAAATAAATAAAGATGTATTCACTAAAAATTGGTCAATAACTTATAAAAATATGGTGTATCTGATAATTTGTGGGCAATATTATCTGTACGTTTAAATCTTGAACAAAAGTTAGGTTTTGAACCCTTAGGTAATGAGTATTTTTCAGCTGAATGAAGACAAATATTGGAGAATAATATAATTATACCCCTGCCAGTAATATCAAAGAAAAATCGGGGAAAGCAATGGCAATTTTGAACATTTTGACTCATATTTCGAACACAGCAGAACCAGGGAATGTAGACACGAGTTGTCATGACGTAGAATGACCATGGTATAAATTCCATGATATTATTTTGTTCAACTTGTCCTGTGCATGGTAAAATAATGTATACCAAGGGAAGACAGCAATATATAGATCATTCTTAACTTTATATTTTATTTATTTGTAGACGTCATTGACAGAAAGAGACTCCAAAGACATTGTAGTTGATACAGGGGTAAGTTTATTTTAGAGTTTGATTACTGTCTGCTATCAGCATTAATGGTTGCTAACATTTGATTGACAGTTCTAATGTTCTAATACTCCAATGTCAGCCGGCTCAAAACACAAGTTGTCAATGGCAAATTTTACACATTGATTAAGATTTTTTCTGTAGTTTGAACCTTTTTGTTGCCAATATTTTCTTTAGACTGTTGTTATTGGTTTTTGCTCCTTATGATTAGTCTTTTAGACAGTTTATAGTTATTGTACATCCAAGATGCTGTTCTCTACATACAGAGTAACTTATTTTCAAAATGATCGCCTTGATTCAGAATTAAGTAGTGACACTTTAGCCGAGTTCTTTAACAACACATAGGACAAAATGTCAAACAATACACCAATGGTGACTTGACACAAACATATCAACAGAAAATTTACTAGAATATTCATTTCTACCAAACAATCGAAGTCATTATACTATCACTCTAAGTAATGTAAATATATGATTTTGCAAAAACAAAATCACCATAAACCTCAGTGAGATTAAAGTCATTACAGAATATATAAAAATCTTAAAATCTATAATTAAATCCAAAAGTTCTAAATTTTATTTCCACAGAAGAAACATAGCTTAACAACAGGTAGTGACGCTGTCAATACTACTACTATGGTATGGTACAAATATCCTACACTAAATGTGGTGTGGTTGTTCTTCATAGTAAATGTGACCTTTGAACTTTTGGTATACCCTTGTATCATGACCTTTCTATGTGAACTTTGAACTTTGTTTAGTTTAGTAGTATTGTTATCTTTACATACATTTCCAGTTTTGTGTGATTTTACAAGGAATGAAATCTTAGTAACCTTCCTGAGATTGTGGTTTTGTGACCTAGCTGTGAACTTTGAACTTTCTTTGTTAAAATATTCGTACCTTTGACCTTACCATGAACTTTCATCAATGTATGACCTGTCTTCTTCTTTCCTGTTCGAAAATGTTCCGTTGAAAATGTCATAATGTATAAGAATTGCTACAAAAAGTCTACAAAAAGTAATGTTTTGTGTTTGTGTGACTCAAGAAATTATTTATTTTCAGCAGACAACATTCATTCATTGGCACTTGATTTGAACATGCACTGTATTCTCCCCACTATAGAGAAAGCATGGCACTAACACTCTCCTTACCACCCAGGCTGTCATGCTTGACAGGTTTCTACCATGCATCAAAAGTGTTCTACCATCCTTGTAATCTTTGAATGGCAAAATCATGATAATACAATGCATTCACATGAAGATAAATATCTGATCTCAATAGCCATGTGTTTATATATTAAATACAAACATGTCAGAGTATCTTTCAATGTTAAAGACATGCTTATTATATGCTGATCACTATGTAAACAAATATGCAAATTAACATGTTATATATGTAAAGTAATATGCAAATTAGTCACCATCTTTGCAATCTCTCCTAGGGAGAACGGTGGCATTCATTTTGTTATTCCTGTCTACACTTTTTTAATTATAATTCAGATAGCTTGTGTTAATAACTTGTTAGATCTACTTACAAATGTTATAGTCCTTGTTTTTCTCATGTGACATGTCTATGTCTATGTACATGTCTTGCCAAAATGGCAGCAGACATGCTTTATTGGAATATGGCTTCATTTGCTCTAAGAAGAGAGTCATTAATTCTAAATAAGATCTTTTCATGAAATTGATTTTTGACATTTGTTGGGGTTTTTTTCACAGAGCAGAGCAGTGACTCCAGAGAGAGAATTTCCCACTGGTTCTTCTCCCCTACCCCCAATATCAGCAACTAGTTCTAAGGTGAAGAAATGGACTGTTGAGGATGTCAAGAATTGGTTTAAGAATAGTCAGATTAATCGGTAAGGTTACCAAATATAAAGGAGGAATATATTTACTTTCAATCATGAATTTATACGCATCAATATATAGATGGATGAATGGCAGGTAGGGTGTGTGGATGGTTGGATGGATGGATGGATGGTAGGGTGTGTGCATGGAAGGATGGATGGATTGATGGATGGCTGGTAGGGTGTGTTTGTGGATGGATGAATGGCTGGTAGGGCGTGTGCATGGATGGATGGATGGATGGATGGATGGATGGATGGATGAACTGATGGTTGGAACAATGGTTGGTTGGGTGGGACAATGATTGGCTGGTTGGTTGGGTGAAATGGCTGGTAGGTGAGTGGGGAGATGGAGATATGGGTTGGTTCAACTTGGTTGATGGATGGATAGACAGACAGACAAAAATAGACTGTGAGGTACGCCATGATAGGGCGCCCTCAAACATCAGTCAACCCTTTCATGGATAGAGCAGACCAGTGAGGGCAGAGTAACATGACACTAAAACAGAGAACTGAGAAATAAAATGAGAAATGGTGAAGTAAATCATAATGAGGTGAATTCAAACTGATTAGAGTCATCAATGTGTTATTTTTCAGATATAACGAAGACATGTTGAACCAGCTTTCAGGTCAAACGTTGGTTCAACTTCATAATTTGAGGAAAGAGGTAAGGAACAACAATTGCACTGTGTTTGTGAAAATACTCTTATACTATAAATATGACATTTTGTGTTTCAGTGCTATTGTGGATTGTTGAACTGCCAGTGACTTTAGTATTTATACTGAAGCAGGGAAAATAAAATGCTGAAGTGCATAGAATTTTTAATTCAGTGATGAAAAAGTGGCCAATGTATATGTACATGTATTTACAATCTTTGTTAACAACTTTGCAGGCCCCAGAGTTCTTCTACAAAAGTTTGCAGACAGATTTTGGAATGAACTTGCTGGATATCCTCAAGTTTGCCCAAGAACTGGAGAAGTTACAGCTGTAGTAATAATCTGTCTGTTGATATTCTTCAACATGGATCTTTCTATACCTTCAGGTAGTTTGTTGGAAAATAGGTCAATGTTGTGGTTCTTCAAAACTAGACATTTGGCTGTATTTGATACTCAAAGAGAGTAATAGTAGTGAGTAATTCTCAGCACCTGCAATGACATTTTATCTATGCTAGGGGGTCAAATAGAACAAGAAGGTCGACTTATTCGGATGTGTGCCTATAGTAATTCATGTGTAACATATGGAGCGGAAGTCATAGTATCAACCAAGAAATTGAATAATTGTACTTTTTATGACACACCTAGGTGGTAAATTGCAGGTACCGAGAATTTGTATACTGTTTTAAATATTTGTGCTATTAGCTATACATGTACAATTAAATGTTCAGTTTCTCATATTGTAGTATGTAAATGTTTACAAATAGTAATAGTATATAATAATCTGTTTTCAATATAGTGTTCTTATGCCATTCTCCCCAAAATCTAGATGTTCAGAACATTAACAAAATGTAAGAGAAATCAAATTTTCTACAAATGTGTACAACTAAAATAAAATCACCCTTCTGATTATTCTTAGCCCAACCTGTATATTATTAGCACATTAGGATCAAAATAGGAACATAACCTTCAATTTAGTTGTCATTCTTACATTAATCCCATCGTAACATAATTTCATAGGAATATCACCTGTACATATACTGTACATACATAGGTGTGTATATTACATAGACAATGCATTTAAATTATTAGTGTGACATGTTTATTAAGCTAATGTGTTGAAGGCATTATTGGTAACATACTTACTAAAATAACAAAACAAGTATTTATGATAGTAATAATTTTAGAAAGATAATAACTTAATATTAGTCATGATGTTAAAGCTGTACTAGCTGTCACTGGCATATTAATTTTTAAATGAGACAACCAACAATAAATTTACTTAATTAAAATTGTTGAAATGCCAATAATTAGACATTATACATGTCAATTAGAGGTCTATTTTACCTATAAGTAGTAACAGTAACAAGTTCAAATCATGATTCGTTGAGGGCGCTGTTTTTTGGGTATGGACCCAAAATAATAATTTGATAGGCTACATTGCAACATACTATGTGTACTGCTACGTATATGTGTTTACCTACAGGTGATTTAGTACTCTGCAGTATGTAGGACATTATGATTAAGTCATTATATTTAACAAAATAGTCGCATAAAAACCACATTTCTGTTTCAGCTAGTGTAGGTTTACAAGAGTTATAATATGTAACAAATGTGCCCACATTGCCCCAGTTACAGATACAGTATCTAACCAGCTATTCCGTTATCTATCACTACAGTAATATACAAAGTTTTTTAATTAGAAAAAATGTAAATAATGCTTTTGATGCCCAAATTTCTAAAATAGATTTTAATTGCTACATGATTGTAGAAATAATGTACATTATTTGATTTGATTTTCAAATATTTTTGTAATATTATTCAACTTTTGTAATTTATTTTTTGCAAAGTGATCTCACAGAAAATTACATTTACTTTTATAAAATAATTATTTTTGTTACAAGATTTCAAGTTTCAAGTATTTTGTAAATTTAATTTGTTTTAATTCATGTATATATATTACGAAAATGTAAATCAGTTGTAAATTAATGAATTACGAGTGAACGTTTTTTAATCTTTAATCTCAAATGTATAATTTGTTAAACGGAACTTACAGTATTTCTTTATGTGATTTGCCGTGAAGTGTGTAGTTATTTTGTATGAAACTTTGATAATTACTGATCGTAAATTTATTTAGGTTTGATGTTATTATTCATATATTCATAAACATATACTAGTTGCAGTATAAATATTATTATAGAGGCTGTGTTCAAATATATATATATTTTTTTTAAATCATTACTTATTTTATTTCTATAGCTTAATTGCTAATATGTTGGCTTTAAACGTTTCACAATTTTTACAACACTGTACCAAAGACTATGATGATAATAGGAGTATTCTGACTAACATTTCATTTGGTTTTGAGTCAAAGGAACATTTTTCAAAAATAAAAACAAATAAAAATGATAAAATAAAATCCTGACCTACCTAATCTCTGAGGTCATGTTATTGGAAATGACTTCCCAGAACCCCAATTTTTCAAAAATACCTATACTTCCTGTCTTGTTGATCCCTTCAAAGTTATGTACACCCACAATGCATTGTTGAATCTTGTCTTGTAAATTACAGCTGTTGTCACATGACCATTACAATTCAATGAATATGGTGCAACCGAAGAAATCATAAATTTACATCAAAACTTTCTCCATCACATAATTTTGCCAATTTTCCAAACCGTTAAAATGTGGAGATAATCATTCAAAACTGTGACTTGTTGACTAAACATTGTAACATACCATGAAATTTTAGCAGACATACAATTTTTTACATTTTCTCTGAACTTTATTTTGAGAGATAAACATCACTTTTGTAAGTAAATGTATTGCGTCATACTGAGTGACCTGCCTCTATTATAATTCCGTGTGTAGTTACAAAGAATTTACAAGTGAAATTGATTCCAAAAATTACAAATATAACCCAGAAAACATACCAACCCAGCTTATGTCCCAGCGCACTAGACCACTAGAATTTTGTGGTTTAAACTGTCCAACAAATTGTAACACTCATGTGAGTTCAGTTGTAACCATGCCTTAGATAATAATCTTAAATATTTTATCATTTTTGACAATCCGTGAGGGTGAGCTAGTGGTATTGTTTGCAACTCATAATCATGTTTTTATTAATATTAGTTTCCGTAATCTTTAAAAAAAACTTCAAAATATTAATTGTACCACCATACTTTGACAATCCTTAGATGAGAGTGAGCAGGGAGTATTTTGGTAGCTCACAATTGCCTTCTTTCCTATTTCATAGCCAGTAAAACTTCAAAATACAGGTTATAAAACTGTCATTTTTTTGTTCGATGTACTTTTCAATCATACATGATCCTCTGAGAGATACACTGTTCTACACAGACAACACATTCAAAAATGTCATTGTACGACACATAACCAACAATTATTTAAAAAGATGTAGCTCTTTTTTTCTGTAATTCATACATTAGAATTTTTGTAATTGTAACTGTACACAAGTTATATTATATGTTTTCTAAGTTACATTTATTTTCTTTGTAAACTTTACTGGTTTGTAACACACTTTTTGTAAACATTACAGCATTAACTCCTTAGCCATCCTGTAGATACTGTCAATGTTGCGTGTATGCTCTACTTACATACATTTTCTTTCTCACCCTCAGTTCTATTTCTTGCCTGTTTTAAATCATATTTATTCATATTTTCAGATATTCATTTTTTTGGATATTATATTTTCATACAATTAGTAACCTGGGAAAGTTATTTTGCCTTGTTCTTTTCTTTATTTTGTAAGCAATATCTATTATGAGTTGCAATGGTTATATATCACACTAGACACTCTCACAGCCTCGAGAGCATCGCTAGCAGAAGTGGCTGTTTTGTATATACTGATGTCTATGGCATACTTGTACTCTACCAAATATTTCATATTAATTACATTTATCCATAACCAACTTCTTTTCAAGAATCATTTATTTCAAAAACAACTCTTTGAATAAATCATGAATCATACATATTTTCGTTGTGAAGTCATTCTTTGTGTGGTTATCATGGGAGTGACAGAATTCTAGTCATCACTCAGTAACTTTAGTATGTACGACGTATCACACAATTTCACAATATCGCTGTGATACCACAGTAAGCAGTAAATGACAAACTTGTGTGATTCATTGTTCCCATACCCAAGTTAAACACAAATGTAATATTATCTGACGGTGTTTCCCTGTTTTAGTCAGTACGTTATCGATCTGTCACAGTTTCAACTTTTTTACCATCGTCATCACAATATGACTCACTCTCTCCACCAAAGTCCATTTCATTATCTAAAAGCTGTATATGATGATGGCCGTACTTTCTCAATAAGGGTCTGTAAGTCACAAAAAAAAGAAAACTGAAAGTGACTAAAAAACATAAGAAATAAACATATGATTAAGGTAAATAAGGTGAGAATAGATGCCACTTGCAGGCTGATACTTCATTACGACTTTCTTAACAGGCAAGACTAGGTTTGGGCAGTTTCGAATCTATGTTTATTTCTTGCACCCCCCCGGAAGGTAAATAAGGTGAGAATAGATGCCACTTGCAGGCTGATACTTCATTACGACTTTCTTAACAGGCAAGACTAGGTTTGGGCAGTTTCGAATCTATGTTTATTTCTTGCACCCCCCGGCACCGCTGGTATAATGTAGATTGCTGGTTTATCATTTTGCAATTGCTCAAAGAATTGGGACGTATTTTTATAATTGGCAAAGGATATACATAATCAACTTTATCGATCCAATGGGTTAGGAATATGTGGAGAGGAACACAACCACCCCCTCATATTTAGATAATTTAGTGACTTTTAATATTCAAAAGTAGACAATTTGTGGAATTCCTATATAAATTTCAAAAGTCGACTGTGCAACGAAAGAACAAAATGGGCGTATAATTTTGTTCAATATGAAAAATAAATTCTCATGGTCTTTCTGAATAAAACTTGATAGCGGGTCAAAAAACTCTTTGTGATCATCGTTTCAGTTGAGGTATAAACAGGGTATATATGGTACTGGGATACTTACATTGTTGAATCTCCATCTTCTCCTGATTCAGACAAGTCATGCGTCATCGAGTTACTGTCATCTTCATCACTATCTCCTCCGCCGCTTTCTGGCCGCTCCTTCGGTGAGTGGTTCTGCATTTCAGACGCTGTAGTTTTATCTACTTTTAATAGCGTCAACAAGTTTCTTTTCCAAAGCTTCGATACCGAAATATTAGCGACTACCAACTGTGATAAACTACATTTTAGGCATTATATATACAAAATCCAACAAACGAACACCCTCATGTGACAGTGACGTTGTCGTGGCGTCGAACGTGACGTCAGGCGTAAAGCAGGTTTCGAACGTGACGTCACAATGTAAAACAATGCACTTGCAATGTTGTGAGTACATGTATCTGTCAACATTTTGCCTATTTGCGGCGCTGGATGACTGATCCCAATAACACCCGTCATATTAGTCTTGGGCTAGCCATAATTTAATATGGTAAGCTTACTGGATCTATCGTCTCTCACATCAAGAAATGTTTAAACGTTAATAAGGTTGGTTTTCATTACTTGGGCCCTAGACTTGGATTGGTTATGTTTACGTTAAAATAGAGAAACAAATAAACAACAACAAAATATCATCAGCACTCGCACACAACACATAACATGACAGACTTGAACAACAACGTATACCGCTGCAATAAAATATCAACGTTTCTTATACGAAACAAATACAATACACTTTTCCTATGTATAAATAGCAACTAATTTTATTGTCGTTCGTGTTTATCATGTTTGTCAGTGCAAGGCCACAAATATTGTTAAAATTCCTGAATGCTTTTCGTCTCGCAAGGTTATAGGTGCTGTGCACACGGTAACATTTAAAATTCGTGGCCACATTGGCATAGTGTTGTTGATAATACTAACATACTACAAGATGATAAAGTTACACCTAATTCTACAGCAGATGACTTGAATAACTATTGTCAATCCAACTTCTCATACATATGGGATATAAACTCAAAATATTATTTCTACAATGCATTACAGAGCCAGGAGGTAATAGTACTGGCTAAGAACTTTGAGAGAGAACATTTTGATAATTCTAAAAAGTCAGTTGATCAGGCTGGCATTATGTTACAGACATCTATCACGAGGCAGCTGGTAAAAGCCTAAAAAAACGCTTCTTTAAAAAAAACAAAAAAGAAAAAGAAAACCAGAAAGCAAACATGGTACACAAAAAATCTTTCTTCTTATGAAAAAGGAGATACACAATCTTTCCACTAAACTGAGCACCGACCCATTTAAACCATCAGCTGAGAAATAGTTGTTATGAACAAAAGAAAAACTACAAGAAGGCTGTGAAAAAAAAGAAACGAGAATTTAAAAATGAAATATTGTCTAAACTAGAAAACCTGAGTGGTTCACATCCCGATGAATACTGGAAACTTATTAAGAACTTAAGAGCGCCACAAGAGGGTAAGACATGTAATGGAGAAATTGTTGAGAAATAAAAACTGTTCGAGCATTTTAAAAGTCTCAGTTCAAACAAGGTAAAACTTACTTCAGATACCACCTATGTTCGTAAAAAGAACCGGCTAGAAAATATTGCCGATTCCATAGAATTAGATAGGCCAGTCTCTCAGCTTGAAATTCAAAAAAACAATAAGTACACTCAAGCACAAAACATCACCAGGAATAGATAACATAACCAATGAAATGATCACAGCCTGTAGAAACGTTCTCATTACACACATTCAAAAACTGTTCAATCTAATTCTCGAAAGTGGCCATTTTCCTAGATGCTGGAATATGGGTATAATTACACCTATCTACAAAAAAGGAGACAAGACAGACCCCAGTAACTATCGTGGCATCACACTTTTAAATTGTTTGAGTAAATTATTCACTTCAGTCCTGAAACAGAGGCTTGTTGAATTTAACGACAAAAATGACATTATAATTAAAGAACAGGTTGGCTTTCTACCTAAATTCAGTACTAGTGATCACATATTTGTTCTAAACCAGTTAATTACAAAATACCGAAGTAAAGATAAATACATTTTTGCTTGCTTTATAGACCTGAAAAAAGCCTTTGACTCAATTTGGCATGAAGGGCTTTTCCACAAATTGGTACTCAATGGCATCACAGGACGTTTCTATAAAGTAATCAAATCTATCTATTCAAACGCAACTGGATGTGTTAAGACAAAAAATGGGCTGACCCGCCAATTTCCAATACAGAGAGGTATTTGACAAGGGGATGGCCTCAGCCCCCTACTATTTAATATCTAAGTTATAGTTGTTTCTCCACAAAAATATAATGGACACAATGAAGGACAACAATGACAAACAACATAAAAATAAACTACATACATATAGACAAATTAAAACGGATATGAACTTTGAAAACTATTTAGAAGACATTAAAAACCCCACAATACAGATCAGCAATGACAAAACTTAGAATTAGTGCACATATTTTACATATAGAAACTGGAAGATACACAAACACCACCTTATCAAGCAGGACATGCCCTATATGTAAACAAGGTGAAATAGAAGACGAGGAGAATTTCTTATTACGCTGTACAGGATATCAAAATGAAAGGAAAGAACTCTTTAACAAATTAAATATATATTCTGGTACAAGCACGGATAATCTCATAAAGATTTTCAAAATAAAAGACACAAATAAATTAGTTGAAATAAGCAAATTTATTCAAAAAGGATTCAAAATTCGAGAATATCATTTGAACAAAAATATACCAGCTGCCTCGTGATATACATTCGACAATTACATTTACATCACTATCTGTATAATCAATATGCTGTGTTGATTTTCACACTGTGAAATTACTCTTTTTGTGTGTGGTCAATACAAGCATTTTCTTTTTTTACTTTATTGTATTGTATTGTACTGATATCTGAAATTATAGATAAGGCTACAATAAAGTTTATTATTATTTACTATAATTTTATAGTATACTAAAAGACAGGAATTTCTCAAAAGAAGTAACTAGTGCTGTGCTAGAGCCCACAAATCGAAAAAACTCGCACCTTTGTGTGATGAGCAGAACACACTATAGCATCCTTGCAATCATTTCCCAAAGGTATCACTAGAGGGCACCCACATGGGGCAAAAATAATGCTAAAATCAGTGGTACATGACACGGTCAAAAAAATTATGTGATCTGAAATAAAGTTAACAAAATATTTTGACAGGAATAAAAACCAACTTTTGCTGTGCAGCATTGGGAAATGCTCCCGCCGGCCAAACTTATAACATGTTGTCTTTCTGAATATTGTCTTGGGAGATTTCAGACAAAACGACGTGTTGTGTTCATAATATACACCTTAAAAACCCGAAGAGTACATAAATACTTGAACCTTTAAAATACTTGGGAGATGTTAGTATCTGTCTTAGTTGGATACTCGTAAGCCGTCTATGCATTTTATTTGCCTGAATATCGACAACATTTATACAAGGAGTTTTCTGCTTTTCCTTTACTAAGTCTTGCTATCTTTAATTTTTAGAGATATAAGTTCAACAATTTTGTGTTTGAATGAGGCCATGTAAATACAAATCTACCTGTAAGTTATATCTACTGTATGATAGAATGCACATATTTAAAGCAGCAGCCATATCATTCAAAAATACATATAAGATTAGTATTTTCCAAACAAGGCGACTACTAAGGTGTGTGTACCCTGCTGGTGTTTATTGCTGATATTAAGTTTTAGTGTAACTTCAACAATGTGTATATCACTGTTGTAGTAAATGTGGAGACAAATACGGAAACCTAGTATTCTATCAACATCTAAGGAAACATTTTCGTTCGGGGCTACATCATATAATACTGTAATTTTGTTTATGATTTTTCTAAATATTGGTATTTTCAATATGACACGAACACTGCTGATAGTATTAAATACCATTTAAGTCCAGCGTTTAACGTTTAACGTGAATTTCATGACGTTTAGCGTCCCATATCAGCAGTGATATTTCGTGTTAAACATCACAAGGAGTGATTGATATGGACATAGGTATATGATACGCTGGGTTATAATAGTGGTGAATTTCTAATGCTGAGGGAATTTTCTTTTCAAACATTATCATGTATATATGACTGTAAATAAAGAGATGACCAGGAATTGTTGATATTTGTCAATGTCTTCTAGTTCAGTACATATATACGTTCGTAATCCACTGAGTTCAAGTTGTGCGACTGGTAGCTTCAGCTTCGTTTAACGCCGCGGGCTTGTTACTAGCGAATATATGATGTAAGCCAAACGGTATATATGTTGGCACTTCAGCTCTTGCAATTTCTTTGAAGCTTTTCGCATCAAGGATAACCAAATACGGCCACTTATCTCTCCGAAAGCTGCACATACACGATATAACCACTCCTGTAATATAGAAGATATAAATAGGCTGTGTGAGCTGGCAAAGGTAAAATGAAGTCTGACAGTCCATTTTAAGGTGTAAAGGGTTTCCCACATCATTGCCAAAGCACAACGTCAAATCAACTGTGTTCATAAAGTCACACCTTTACTTCTAAGAAATGCATTGTGGGTTTTGAGCTACAGATTCGATGTTCAAACCATTCGTCGAACTACTATGGTTATGTAGATCTCTTTACATGCAGACACATATCATAACTTTTGTCATTTTTTTAAATTTAAGCTTCACATACCAAACTATTTTGATCAGCGTTAAGGGATCGAGCCTTCAGGAATTACAAATTATTCTCGGGAGGACCATACTTAAGAAAATGGGATTACGGGAGGATCACATTTGACAGACACATTGTACATTCTATCGTTGCATTACTAGTATTTTGTGATGTGAGCATCCCACCGCTGCCACCAGCTCTATACCCCACTGCTCCCCACATAGGTTAGGTTTATGATTGGGATTTGGGTTAAGGTTAGGATTACTACAGTAAAGTTGGGTACAGTAATAGCAGACCACATCAATCCAATCACTGCTGAAAACCATGCATTGAATCAATTGTCAATTGTGATGTAAGGAGAGGAATGGGCTTCACAAGAGAGAAAAAAAACAGAACAGTTTTGTAAAGATAAAATTACTGATAATGTTGTAGAGATGTTGACCACGGCCCAAACCATATTGGAAGTGTACTCATCTGGTCTGTGTGACATCTGGCCTTTTAGCTCAGGCAATGAGATCCAAACACAGATATTAATATTGATTATAATCAATGCAATTTTTTCACACAAATTCACCCTGGTGATGGTAGTGGGAAATATCCAATGTCTTACGATTAATGCTGGGATATGTGTCCTTTTCTATATCTGACAACATTTTAACCGATGGCATGTTTTGGTCATGTTTTAAAGAAAGGAAATTGAGGGAGGGTGACTTTTTAGCACGATGGATGGAATATGGGAGGGCCGCATTTTATGCAGCAATCCGGGCCTGACCCCGCGATGTAATTACTGAGGGCGCCTTAACAAATTAACAAACTAAAGTCAAAAAGCAAAATCATATTTAGCGATTCTGATCAACGTTACAGTTTCAGACTCTCAAAATAAAAGTGATGTGCAGTAACCAAAATGGAGATGTGATTTTGTGATTTTATTAAATCAACTTTAACTTCATTTTCGTAACAACATGTTTTGAATTAGTTTAGAAATTACACTTAATTCATCACATACCGTCATCCTCATCGGATGCATCTGGTGATGGAACGAATACCGGTTCTGAAGCAGCATAGTGTTTTTCACCCCATATCTTGTATGTTTTCTCCTCCAGATCTAGCTTCGCCAACTGTATCAATGGAGGTAAAAATGATTATCAAAGTGAAAGGATACCTTGTACTTGTCAATGATTAAAACTAGGATTTTATCAGAGATAAAATGCGTTGGTTTCATTCACTTTCATTCATCAGTGTGGAGCTGGTACTGATTTGAAATTAAATAGGACCTACACGTTAATAAGGTTTGCGAGAAAAAACACGTTAAAATATTATGCCTTGGAGTTATCAATACCTGGAATGTCCCTTGCAAAAATCCATAAACATAACGGTACATTTTGCCATTGTATTTCTCGTAGTTTATTCTTGGTAATTCGAACCCTGTAAGAAAACAAAAGAATCTAAATAACGATTCCGTCCCTGTTGGTGATATGATAAACCGAACAAACTAACAGGCGAGTTCACGTACAGTTCACGAAGTTGACAACATATAAACATAATTTTCATAGCATACATCAAACATTTCTGATTATCAATGTACCTCTTACTAATCGTTGACGGTACTTGTACACTCTGGCTTGATGTCTGTAGATATATAGTCATGAATATAAAATGGCATGTTTGATTGTTTGTGTGTTGTTTGCCCAACAAAGTAGGAGTCCATCTCTTGGCGACCATGCATATTTACAACAACCTAAAGTGTTTGTGAAATGTGTCCCACAACTCTTCCAAACTATGTTCAGTACTGTAGACCCCAAACTTAGACAATACTAATATATTCTAAACACTGAATGTTTTGCTTCCGAAATGAGTTGTATTGTTCCTTTTACAGATACTGGGGCTTCAAATCTGTTCAATTTTAAAATAAGTATAACGGTTATAGTTATGTATTATCATCGTGTTAGCAGCCTTCAGGGAGAGTTCATATCAAACTCACCTGGCAGATCTTCAAATAAGCTCTCGCACGTGATATGAATACGTCCATCGGATTGGGCAATGGCAGTTGACGATGTATAATCTAGCGTGACCAAATTTTGGCCAATATTTGTAACCTAGTGAAGAAAAAGACAGACTGTAATTGTAAAGGAGAGAAGGACAGAGAGAGAGAGAGAGAGAGAGAGAGAGAGAGAGAGAGAGAGAGAGAGAGAGAGAGAGAGAGAGAGAGAGAGAGAGAGAGAGAGAGAGACAGACAGACAGACAGACAGACAATGAGACCGAGACAGACACACGCACGCACGCACAAACACACACACACACACACACACAAACAAACAAACACAAACACAAACACAAACACAAACACAAACACAAACACAAACACAAACAAGGAGGGAGGGATTGGGGAGAGAGGGATTAAAAGTCTCTCCTCCCCAACAAAAACTTTCAAAAAGATCAAAACATCAGATGTCCCGAAAACCCAACTGCATATGTTTGAATAATTTTGAATCACGTGTAAATACGTTTACTGACTTGATGCGAGAATGATTGTTCATGCACGTGGGGTTCACACTAATAGAAATGAACATAACAGATTCAATCTAATCCCAAATTCCATTAACAGACTTTAATCTGGACAAAGCCACTTCTCGCGGCGCTTGTGCCCCTCACAAAGAGGCAATAGACACGAGTCTGGTAGTGACACTACTGCTGTTTTCTATAGTTTTCTACGGCACTGACAACTTTTATAAAGTCAGCACTTATCAGAGGAAAGACATGCTATAGAGTTCAAAGAAATACATTACATTTATTTACGTAATTTGTACTTTCGTATAACCCTTATTTTGTTAACTATTATTACTCTAGGTTATATATTTACTAGTTTGTTTTAGCATCAAACACTCAGTGGTGCAAAAAATCCTATAAAGAAATGCAGTTTTCTGAATTAACAGATGCAATGAAGATTCTGTTCTGTCTATCCTATGGTGGTCTGTGATACATATATCAGCCTGCCCTTACCGTGTTGCAATTTGGTAGTGGTATGACCAAACGACGAAATTCTGCCCCAGAAAATGATTCATTCAAAGGGTCACGTACAGTTGACAATTTACCCTCAACAAGTATTTGTGCGTCGGTGTACGCACACACATCAATAACCAGTTGGTGATCGTCCTCATATGCATTTACTACGTGAAAATTAAAGAATGCATCACTCGTGTATTGGGTTTGTAACAATTCTCCTGTTTCACGTCTGATGACATGAAATCTCGTGTATTCATCACGATCAAACGTCATCGCATCTATTATCGGGATTCCTCGAATCTTTGCTGTCAGTATTTTCCACAGTGAAAGATAAAGTGGTTGTTCCAAGAATATAATGTAGTTGTCAGTTATAGCAAAGCTATGGTAGTAGGAGGGTGCACTACGGTAGCGCGATGGTACAGTGCAAATAACTTTGGCGCTTTCAATTGGACCTTTGTTCTTCTTACATTGATCTGTTGATGAAAAAAGAAAATAACATTGGCGAGAAATTCAAAATACTGTTGCCGGTTACTGTCTCTCTTATCCAAACCAGTACTAGTAACAGACAACGGTATTTTTTTAAATATCGTATATGCCTAATAACGTCATTATTTTGTATTATGATCATCCTAGACTAAAATATTACCATTCTGGAGTAGAACATTAGCTCACATGTGACTGGTTACGACCGTAAAATCAAATCAAATTACTAAGAATGCTGACCTGACTTACTACCTTGAATGAATCCTGCAATTTTTCATAATGATGAAATAATTTTTAAATGGTATGGCATGCAATAATATACTTTGAGAATTTTTCTCGGTCTTAGTTTTCTGAATTTGAATTTCAATTGTGATCATTGAGTATTGTTATCATCTTCACATGTTAAAATAACACAAGATAACACTCTTTTATTTTAGTCCTTAAAAGTGGGAAACCCTCTCCCGTACCCACCCCACGTACTGCTCTCTTATAATTTGATTCAAAGTTTAACTAGTATTGTTGCCACCTTGACATGTTAAATAAAGTCACAAAACATTCTTTTTAGTTTTTGAATTTCACAAATTTCTATGGGTGTCCACCCCACACTGTTCTCTTTTATTTTGATTAAAAGTTTACCTCGTATGATTACTACCTCGACAATCATGTTAAAATAGCACCAGAAAGCTTTATCTTAGTCCTTGAATTTCAGAAATCTCCAGGGAGGAGGGGGTTACCCTCCCCCACTTGGTTCCTTCAAACTTCTATTCAACTTTTACTGTCTACTTTCCCATTTTACTGGGTCACTTTTAGAATTAATATGAAAGCTGCATTCATTGTTACTTCTTACTTTGGAAATAAGCTACATTCATTATGTATGTCTCCTGTTATGAGGAAATTTAACTTTAAAAATAAAAAAATTACAGGACGCGACACGACTCGGCGAGAAGTCAAATTTAAAGAGCATATCTGTAAAAAAAAAATTGCTGTATCCCTACTTGGTGAAAAGAAATTGCTGTCTAGTTTATCTCAAAAATAACTTGCTGTCATGGTGGTTGAAAAAAAATGTTGTGGGGTCCAAAATCCTCGAGCCCCCCCCCCCCCGAAATCAAATGGTTTACCCTCTACTTTCATGAACAGAGTTTTGAAATAGTGCGCTCACACTTACTCGTGACCACAGGGACACGTAATCTTGCCTGGGTGTAAGGAATTATACGAGCGACGGATAAGCTTATGAATAATGTTACTAGGATTACTCTTACATGAATGAGCGTAATTTCCCGTACTATGATACCTTCGCTTCAATGAAAGACGTGTTTTGTCTTTGTCACTGTAAATAGCGGCAAAGTTAGCGATGTTATTGTATTTATCTACTCTTACAAGAAAGATACGTGTCCCTATACCTGTGACATTCACTCAAATGTCAATAACCTATAGAGTATGACGTAATGTCTGATAAAAAAGAGAGGTCATAGTAGTTCAGACGGAATCATGTTAATCGATCTGGCAGCAGTAATTAGTCAAAGGGCGACTTCACAATGATCCACAATGGAGTTATGTCACTGCCCATAACCTACCATAATACAAGGTCAATAACCTTTACAAACCGGTCACTTGGCTATTAACTGACTTTAAACCAATTTAGTATACCAATTTAACAAAATAATCAAGTTTGAACCAGCTTTGAAAAATGCTTCCTTTTATTAACAAACTTCAATTAACAACCCTGTGGTTATAAACGCAATGTCATACACTTATTTAATATTGATGGTGTTAGGAGTTCCCTTTATTGCCGCCCAAATTTAGCTGATTTCAGCACATCACAATTTATTTTTACTATCTGTCTGTTTGAACATTTTTTTCTCAAGCTATTATGAGATCAAATTATTTTTTTCCTCCTTCACCTGCCGACAATTTGTTTTCTCTCAAAATCCTCCTGCCCCCCCCCCCGAAATCAAATGGTTCACCCCTTACTACTTGAATACAGTCATCGATAATGTCGGCTACTGTACATTGTCGTGGGGAATTAAATTCACAGGTTAGCATGGAAGACATTGGCGATAAATTCCCTTGTCGATACCTAGTTGACCGTTCTTAAGACGTTTCGGACCGGCTGTTGGGTTCCTTCATCAGTCGCAATTATGTCTAACAAGACAGCGTTCTCGCATTTTTTTGGCTTGAAATTTAATATTGTTCATCAAGCAGAGATGCTAGTATTTCAATCACATTATGATCAGCAAGGCTTTTTTCAGCCTTGCTTTTAGAGGCAGAGGACTTCAGTTTAGTTGTGACAAGTATGTCTTTAAGATTTTTGTTTCGTTCTTTTCTGTGCTATGATTGGTTTGGTCGGGTAGAGTTGATTTTCTAGCAATTCTTAAATTAATGTTTTGTTAATGCGTCTTTTAATTTAGACGCTTTGATGTTGGGACTATATATGTTGTTTTGAAGACTAGAGGAATCTCTTGAGTTGGTGTCCGATTTTGGAGATAAGTCTCCCTATTCTCATAATGGACCTAACGAGTGAATCACTTCTGATTTGTTGGATCCTCTTTGTGTCAATTTGTTTATGAAGAATTTCAATTTGTTTTGGAAATCTTCTTCGTTACTGCACGTTCATACCTCATTGTTTCGCCTTTAAAGACCGAATTTGGGTGACATGATTGTCTGTGGAGGTACTGAAAAGTGTCAGTCGGTTTGGTGTAGTCTGGATGACCAGAATGTGGTTTCCATAACCACACATTGTATGAATCGTAACGATCGATACTGTAGGAACTAGACTATTTTAGCGTGAGTCTTAATATCCAACCTTTTGGTTTGTTTGAACCTATGACCTTTGTAAATCACCAAATCAAGGCATGCCACTTTCCGTTTCTGACCAACGGAAATTTTAATGTTGGGTGCATTTCATTTATCTTTTCACATATTGAGTTCGGTTTGTGTGCCACAGAATAGCATGAATATGACATCTCTGAAACGTGTCCAAAGTGATATTTTATCCATGTATGTTTCAATAATGCGACACTCAAGTTTGTGGAATGCGATGTCAGCTATCTCTGGAGAAGCTGGTGAGTCCATACTACAACCACATGTTTGTTTGTAGACATCTACAAACAGAGGCTACTAGACGAAAACCACCGTTTGTATTTTCTCTTGGATTTATTTATAATTTACCAAGGTGTTTAAGGTGTGTTTCATGTTTTTGTCTTGAAAATTTTCTTCTATCCATATCGGGAGGTCGCCTGTTGCATGCAGTGTCTCCGAAGATGCACTCGACCTCATTTACATCTTGTTCCTTATATTAAAACATTTAGTGATAAAACGGCAGACCTCTTTTGGAATATTTGGTGGCCCTGAAAAACTATTAAACTAGGTACGCAATTTAAGATCCACTCTTTAAAGGTCCACTTTCAATAATTGTGTTCGGCGTTGTCTTTGGTTAAAATGTTGTTTGATATAGTTATCTCATTGCACTGACACTAGCGTTATTACGCAATTTATTTTGAACCGACAACTTGCTATGGAAAGAATGGCCCTGAATTCGTAAACAGAGCTGTACCTTCGACATCAAATTCCAAACTTCAATTATTTCCGTTATAATGATAATGACAAGGAGAATTCACTGAGTTCACCATGGGTTCCAACATAAAGGAGGGCGATAAAAGTGTTGGGAGTAGGGTAAAGAAAATGATTATTTTGTTGTGTTACTTATTTGAGAAAGCACCATCCATTTTTTTTTATTTAAAAGTTTTTTTGTTTTTTGTTTTACTTTGAATGTGATATCTTTTCGGCAACTACTTTGAAAGATACGACATTAGGCCAGGAAAAACGAAAAGCTGTTCAACCTACCCAATCATATATTTTTTGTGATGGGCAATATATCCTCATGCGGGCTTCGCATTTGTTTCAAAATTAAGGATATTTCTTTATATTTTCTGAATAGTACATGTAACAAATTACATTTGAGTCTATTCCAAATTATATAATATCTTATACAGTGGTTTACTTGGCTCTGCTGATGCATACAAACATGAATTGAGATTAAATTAAGCTGCTGCATATCCAATGTACACTAAAACGAATTGAACAAAAGTTTACGACCATTGGAGTGGGCTGAGCAGTCATAGGGCCATCACAAGTCTGAAAGTCTTGAAATGTTTTGCTCTTTATTCGGGATTTGTTGGAACCAAATTAAACTTCAGGAGAAGCCATTTACCAAGTGCATCCGCAAAATATCTTTCAGCTTTGCCACAACAAAATACACTTCCAGATAATATGTAATGTATAGCATAATTGTTTGAATTCTGGTATTTTATTACCATATTCAAGTATTGTAAGACTTTAAATTATGTCTATGGTTTGATATTTTATGCCTCTAAATGGCCTCCTACACTGTCTTAAATTCATTTTTTTCACCTTTGGAGTTGTCTCTCCAATCAGTAGCAATCAAGGTGCACGTGATAATTGTCTTTCTCCCAAAACAAGACGGGTGGTGTCTGGCTAAGTACCTCCCTGTATAGTTTAGAGCTAATTAGAGACATCTCCGTATGCGTGTGAAATCCACATCCTGTGGAAAGTAATCTCATTCAGAGTATTATTGTTGTTGGCTATTACTGTTATTTTAATGTATCATATTGTACCACATAATTTAATATCTCCACTTTAGTGTAGGTGACAGAAGGGGTGGCTAAAATAATGCTTGAGTTTCACGGCTTAACATTTTTTGAGAAGAGAGGGTGAGAGGAGCTACAACATTTATTTATAATTAACCGTGAATTGTGTACATTTCCTAACTGTTGCTATGCAGACAAATTGCAAGAGATAGTATCAAGATGACTGAATAAGTTCTACTAGATGTAAACTCGACCTGAAATATTTTGCTATCATTATATATGGTTTGTTTTATCCTTGTCAAGCAGTGAAAAAAATGAAATCTACCTATCTACCCAATGTGATGGGTTAGGTTACCCGTTGACCAGCTTTTATATTTTTCTAGCCTTACATATGATATTTAATTGCGTATGCTAAAATAGATATTATGTACATTGTATGCAAATTTATGTAAATTAGCCACTTTTCTAAATTTTAAATGCATGATTGCACCAAGACAAAGTTCTGTTAGTTGTGAACCAGTGACATGTAGGTATACACAGGGAACCTTGCACATCCTATGATGAGTGCGAGGAAGAAGAGCACGGTCTTAGTTTTCTGAATTCTGTGATCAGGAGAGAGTATTGTTATCATCTTGACATGTTAAAATAACACAAGATAACACTCTTTTATTTTAGTCCTTAAAAGTGGGAAACCCTCTCCCGTACCCACCCCCACACTGCTCTCTTATAATTTGATTCAAAGTTTAACTAGTATTGTTGCCACCTTGACATGTTAAATAAAGTCACAAAACATTCTTTTAGTTTTTGAATTTCACAAATTCCAAGGGGTACCCACACCACACTGTTCCCTTGTATTTTGATTACAATTTTACCTCATATTATTACTACCTCGACATGTTAAAATAGCACCAGAATGTATTATTTTAGTCCTCCAGGGCGGGAGGGGGTTACCCTCCTCCACTTGGTTCCTTCAATTTCTATTGAAATTTTATTGTCTATAGCTTCTTTCCAATTTTACGGAATTAATATGAAAACTACATTCATTGTTACTTCTTACTTTGGAAATTTGATGGAAAGAAATTGCTGTTAAGTTGCTCTCGAAAAGAAATTGCTGTCATGGTGGTTGAAAAAAAAATTGTTGTGGGGTCTAAAATCCTCCAGCCCCCCCCCCCAATCAAATGGTTTACCCCTTACTTTCATGAACAGAGTTTTGAAATAGTGCTGGATGTAAGAATTTATACGAGCGACGGATAAGCTTTGGAATAATGTTGCTAGGATTACTCTTACATGAATGAGCGTAATTTTCTGTACTATGATACCTTCGCTTGTTACAATGGAAGACGTGCCCTGTCTTTGTTACTGTAAATAGCGGCAAAGTTAGCGATGCTATTGTATTTATCTACCCTTGAGTTTTACAAGTAAGGTTACGTGTCCCTATGTCTGTGACATTCTCTCAAATGTCAACAACCTATATATATATATATATATAGACTATGACGTCGTGTCTAGGGCTTGTCGAAATCGAAATCCTTTTCATATCATGCCCAGAGGTTTATTCTCATAGTATTTCAGACGGAATCCCGTTTGTGTATAACAGGTCATCCATCTCGCAGCAGTAATTAGTCAAAGGGCGACTTCACAATGATCCACAATGTAGTTATTTCACTGCCTGTAGCGTGACGACAATGTACAGCAACAGACATTGTCGATGACTGTATTCAAGTAGTAATCATGTAATCATGTACATTGAAATCCTCTACATGGATTAGTGTGCCCCCCCGCCCCCCCACGAGCCGGCTAAGTAACAGTCTGGATGCCAACATGGTCTCTCATAGTAAACCCCTTCTGGCCAAAGTCTCTCAATCAGCACAAAATGTTTTTCACCCCAATCAGTGAACCCCAACTGCTAGAGTGACGTAAACAGTGTAAGTAGCATCCTGACCTGACAAGTATACCATGATATTACATAACTGCCCCAATAAACACTCATTTTATGAGGGACTGTGTTATTGGTCAGAATTACAAATCCCGTTGTAATATTAAAGGTTTGATATCAGACAACCATATTAAGTGACTATATAGTGGTCAGAGCCAGGGGGGATCAGAAGTCACAGATTTCTTTATATACTCACCATTCAGTGTCATTTTAATAATGCTGTATTTTGTCCATGATCCATACGTATTGCCAATATTGTACAAATAATCACCAAGTTGATGAGGATGGGCTGTGGCAGAATTGACAGCAATGTAGTTGGTATAGTCGACCTACAAGAGAAAAATCAAGCTTCTTTTACTATCTATCCCATTGAAAAGAGCACTCACTGTGTCAATGTACAACTGGGTTGTGCTGCAGTATGCAGTGCTATGGGCATGGTCATATAGTTACCATAGGTCTCTAAGACATTTAGTAAAGCAGTTTGTAGTTGTCAGGGTTTGGAATTTGGTGATGATGTTTCTAGGGGTTTATAGATTAAGAATTGTCCAAGGCGAGATGATCACATTGTTGATATCCAAATTGGGCCTGCAAAGATGTGTTTTTTGGCCAAAACCTCAACTCAAGATGTGCTGCATGGTAACATAATGAGTGGGTCTGAAAATTAGTGGAGATGTGTCTAGAGATTTCTAGTCAGACTAGTTCCTATACAGTATCATTGCGATTTATACCTTCACTTGGCATCCAGACTAAGAGATTTCGAGATGAATGGTTGTTCAAGACAAGATGATGATGTTATGGTTCATATAAAAAAATAAAATAAAAATATTTAAGATTACTGGGCAAATTGATCTGAAATTCAATTGGGGTGTTTTGGGGGTATCTAAATGCGCAATTGTTCAAGAAATGACCATCCTACTGTTGATAAGCACACCAAGTGGGTCAAACGCGAAACCCCTGCTGGGCAGATCAGTCTGAAATTTGGTTCAGATGTTTTCTAGGGGTGTTGAATGTTAGAACGAATTCTTCAATAAGGGTGATATCGTCATTGGTCAGCAAACTACGATTATAGTTGTCAAAAACTTTCAACTCAAAACACTACCAGTCAGATGGGGCTGAAATTTGGTAAGAATGTTTCTACATTCTAGAGGTGTTCAGTTGGAGGTGTGGTTCAAATTACAAAGACACAACTATTCTATAGCAACAAGGACCACACCCATTTCAACAAGCAAATGACAGCGCCTATTGCAAAGATAACAAGTGAAGCGACAGACGTTTCAAAAAAAGAACATAAATATGTCTAGCAAACATGGACCATGCCCATAGCAATAGGAAAATGGCAGCACTTATTGCATAGATAACACCCACGATGGGTAGACAGGGGAACAATAAAAAATGGACACAATTATGCCTAGCAACTAACCCCACGCCCAAAGCGACATCAAACTTACAGTCTATAGAACAAGAGTAACTTGATTAAATTGATATAAATATTATCAGTCTAGGTGACTGAACTTCTAAATGACATACAATATGTCCACCTATATGCATAGCAACAGCCAAATGACAATATTTATCACAAAAGTATAAACATTGATGGGTATTCAGAAAATGAGCATCAGTAACTAAACACAAAAGTGCATCCCATAGCATTGTAAATCCCCAAAACGTACACTTAGTCTAGCAGACCATGAAAGTCTTTCAAAATAAATGTCAAAAATGCAACCCTACTGTGAATGCAATTACGTATCATGTACATCAACGTCTTAAGGATGAGATACAGGTTCGTTGGTTTACTTTTCCTTCATAATATTTCACAATAAAGACAAGATAAATACACTATGTGTTTCATTTATGTTGAGTCTATATTTGAAGTTAAGATTCTGTGGTAAGTTTTTATATTTTCAAGCATATTACTGATTTTTACCCAAAAACTGCATTTTTTGTCGATTTTCACTCAAAATTATTTAACTTTAACCACAGGGGCGTGTAATATTTCATAGATTGTTGTTTTCCAGGTCTACAGACTAAATATAACAACATTTTGATTAATATCTATTCCTACATGTAAGACGTAGTGTAGAGATTGATACATTTGTAGCAGCAAGATTCGTACGATATTTTCCTATGAAAACGACATTCTAAGTTATAAGAAAACAACAATCTATGAAATATTACACGCCCCTGTGACTTTAACAAACAGTCAAATAGAGTCATTTTTTCAACTCAGTGTAAATCCTTATATCAATGAAATTAAGTTTATTTCCTTTTGTATGTGTTTAGTTCTCTGAAAGCTTGCTTTCCACAGTCATATATCAGTGCACGTGGCAACTAACCTTTTCCTTACTTTCCAAGGTTTCCCGATCTACCTTATGGATGATATTCGTTTCGGTGCAAACGAAAAAGTCTTCTCCAGCTTGGAACCAGTTCACACAACAATTGTCAGTTATGTCAGGTCCCGTAAAATAGGAAAAGAAACGTCTGAAGATGTTCTTGCATGGGTCAGGGTGTACCATTGTTCCAAATTCGGACACAACGATTCGATCGTTGGCTTTGTTCAATTTGTAGCTATCACTTTGGAGAAATCTGCTTTGGTAAGCGACAGCGCCATCTTGGATGTGGAATCTATGCAACAGGGCTGAACCGTCGAAGTAATGGTTGTATTTTTCATCACCAAATTCAAACCGACCGGGTCCATTCCTTAACAGACATCCTCTTAACCAATGTGGAACTTGCCCTGGGATGTGCAAGAAATTTCGAGGGGAAAAAGACAAGGGATAGTTCAGTTTTTACGTACATGTATGCATGTATGGCATGCATTGTATGTGTTTAAAATGTTATAATATACATATACATGTACACATATATCATTAAAAATGCCGTCATCGATGTATGTATGTATGTATGTATGTATGTATGTATGTATGTATGTATGTATGTATGTATGTATGTATGTATGTATGTATGTATGTAGATAAGATAAGATAAGATAACACTTTATTTTAGCCGTTTAGAAAATTTTACATTTCTAATTTGGTATTTAAACAAAATAAAGTTAATAATGATCTATGAAATATAAATATTAAAATATACAGTAGTTCTAGTGTGTGTCTATTGACTACATGTATCATCCAGGTATATGTAGAGAGCGGTTATAATATCCTTATGTTTTGATTGTAGTATATATCTAAATTGCTCTCCTCTATCTAAGTTTATAAAGTTTGAGTTGAGGGTAGTGATAATACTAAACATTTTTTCTCTTTGTTTTGTATATAATTTACAATGAATTAGATGATGTCTTTCATCTTCTATTTCTTTACAATGTGTACATAGTCTGTCTTCTATTGGTGTTTTTGGTTTTGTATATCTACCCTTCTCAATGGCAAGTTGATGGCAACTTAATCTAAATTTGGCTATTGTTTTGATGTGTTGTTTATTGTATGTATGTATGTATGTATGTATGTATGTATGTATGTATGTATGTATGTATGTATGTAATAAATGCCGTCCGGGTAAATACACGCCGACGTAGGAGGCGTGTATTGCCCGGATGGCATTTGTCTTGTACTCCCGGCTATTTAGGCCCCTTTGACATATTCTTCCCAGGAAGAATGTCATACACTCATCGCCTATGTTTTGACTTTTGTTAAAGGGGAGTGTTGGGTATAAAAGGCCCCCTAACTTCGCGGGGGTTATTGTCAAATTTGAATGCAGACTGTTAACAACGTCTTCATTCCTCTCTGAAAAGCCGTGATAACAATTAGCAGCTGGTGATTTTCGTAATAAATTTGGTATGTGTAGACTTGTGAATGTCTGTTGAATGCAGGTATGGTCACAGAAAGGTGATATTTAAACATGGTAGAGACAATTTCGTACAAAACACGGTCAAACTGGGTCTGTTCGTTACTACTGAAAAGCCGTTACTTTTCAAACCTGGGATTAAAACGCCTGCCAATCACACTTGTTCAAATACGGGTACGTAAAGTAGCGGTGCTGAAACGAAATATTTCAAAAACATGAATAGCGAACACTACTACAAGTCACTACGATTGTAGGCCTATAGAGTTGATTGTAATGTTCAAGGAAACACTATTTTTTCAACAGGAATTTTGTTGATAGTGTTCACACTGAGCCGTGTACTTCCCTGATAGTGTGATACATAACGTGCAGGGATAGTCCTGGAGTTGTACTAATTGTCAAATTAGAATAGTAAATAAAGGAAACTTGTTTCGGTATACGGCATTTCTCTTTTGGGGATATGCAATAATTTCGCACACGTAGCATGGCAAATTACAACGTTGTACTATATATAACCAACGTACGGTCGTATCGTAAGACGTATGGAGAACCCATCGATTCGATGACGCGCTCTGATTCACATCTCTTTCGACAATACCAACCATTCGCATTAGACGCCCATTTACTTTCAAGTAGCGGTCGTTTCTTTATGCCCCACGTCTATCCATGAGGGGCCAATACTTTTTATACCGGATCTTACGGAGAAAGATATTGTGATCGCGTACTGGTTGACATGTGCCGAACCAACTACATGCCTGTGAACTTGTCAGAGATATGATAAGCACAGGCAGTATCTGCAGACATCTGCCGCGATACGTTGAGATACATGTATAGTTCTGGTTCAGAGCTGGTTATTTTGACTTGGATCTTCAGGGCGGTCGGTTGACCTGTCAGCTATATGTAAGCTCCCAATCAAAAAGGCAAAAAAATGCCGCCTTGCATTGTCCTTTGCTGACTCGGGAAGTTATGGTTTGCGATTTTTTTTGTGGAGACAGCAGGACGCCAATATGTGACATATTTTACAGTTTACAACGAAAGTGAATAAACGCTAATTTTCACTCGAAATACAACACGAGGTAGCTTTTGCTTTCATAAAATGACGCTATCTCGAATATTTGTTGCTTTCGACCGGAAAATGAGATATAACTTGTTGAATCTCTCGATAACCAGAAGGTTTCTCGACGTGTCTACGTCTGTATCTTGAGATTAGATCAGATTACATATTTGTTGCCGTTTCTGTTGAGATGTGAAGTAAGTAAGGACCGTTTAAAACAGCCGACCTAACCACATATTTCGTCGTTTATGAATCTTTGGGGCGTATGTATCATGGGTAGGATTCTATATTTTTATGAATTACAATATTATGGACAATTGTATGTTTATATTTGTTTCCCCATGTATCTACCCGTAGTGTCATGTTCGATTGAATGTCGACCGCCAACACATATGGAACATGTACTAAAATGTTTGTATAGAACACGCAGGCCGGTGGTGATAATTGGTCGATCAATTATACATGTCGTAGGTGTAATGAGATGATAAACAAGTGGTCCCCACATATTGTAGATTTCCTGTGCATTGAAATATAAACACACTTTCCCACAATGGACAAAATTATCTATTGAGTAATATAAAAGTCAAGTGTAAACTTATATAGTCTTCCTGGTCCTAAAATAAACTTACAGTGTATGGATTATATGTCGAGTTTTGGGCTGAAAATCGCCACCGAACATGACCTTACAGCAGGACATAGAAACGACATTCAAGTCTTCACTGAATAATCCCAACAGATGTGCTCGTGGAGTTTGAATTTTAGCAACTACACCTATGCACGGTGCTGACTGGTTGGGAGAATTTTTTTAAATCTCTTGAACGGAAAAAACTTCATTGTGGACTCGGTTTTGAAAGCTAAACGAAAGAAGTCATCTGAGTATTTCAGAAGAACCGGATCAATACCACTTAGAAAGGTGTCAATCGACGGTCTTTCGACGTGGCGTATTGTAGTGTCTATGGTACCTGTTGGTTCTGACAGGATGCTCTTTCATCACCAGAAATAGGCACTAAAACTTTTCGTTTGACCACACCATTTTATGTCAGGGGTGATATGTCATGATCCAATCGACTGCAAATTTATTAATTACGTGTAATACTTAGCTTTGTACCATTATTAATATAATCTTAATGATAATTGACAATAGAGTGGCTTTAATATTGAACCAAGGCTAGATGGACACCAAATGATTTTTCGATCGAATTCGATTTTATGTTACAACATGACTAACTTTCGCAGACATAATCAAACTGATAAGAGAGTCGCTTGAACCATATACATTGTCTATGCTTGAACCTACGTCAGAGGCCCTTGGGACACGGTGTTGTTTTTGTATCAACGTTTGTCAGTTTGATAACAGTGACAAAAGTAGACTTTTTCGGCACAATCAAGGCCAGTTTTTATTGTCCACCACTGATACAACAACGTTCGGATCAGACAGAGGCGTTTCTATATATAACTCCAGAAATGGTTGTATTTGTGACAGCCCGGAGTGTACGAACATGCAACAGTTTAATCGATCAGACTGTGTAATTATAACTCGGTATGCACACTCGCGTACTCATATACACCAATCGTAATAATAATTTATTTTTTTCTAGTATTCATGGGGTCGGCATGCTCAACACTATTCAAACTTGGACAAAATTATTTTTATTTGTATGTCATAGTTTTGGTCGGTAGTCTATTGGGAGACTCACAAAATTACCAAATGTCCATCTTGTTATGTGTTGATGATCTTGTAGCCACATTGACGTTGTTACACCGTGTGCAGGGTCTATGGTCACACGGACGTTCTCTGTACGTTTGATTCAAACTACTCAATGCAAATTCTCGAAGTTTCTTGTAATAATGATACGCTCAGACACAGCGTGCGAAATTAACGCCGGTCCTTCGGCCCGAGACCAACAGATTTCCGTTCGGACCGACAGTTTTTCAGAATTACAACAACGTATCGGTCCTTATGACCGACTGAAATTTGGAGTAAATAATAACATTTATTCAAAGATATATCCAATTTCACCTACATGGATCTGCTATTGTGTTACCTATTTTACTCTCGACATCATCTCGTTCAAGTCAGGCGACACAGAGCTAGCTCGCTATGTGTTGTTGTCAATGTTGATATCATGTCTACATATGATGTAGCATACAGCATTTACTTTATGAAATTATGTTAGCATTAGCAAACACATAATTGACCGAATTTCTCCAATTATTTGTGTCTTGACTAATCAGAACGTCTTAGACATCCAGACCCATTTTACGCATTCAGCACATGCGTCTTTTCCCACCATGATATAGTAATTGTTGTAAAGTTTACTGTTCTATGTGTATGAAACTTTTAACGTGTTTGAGACAGTTCCATGTTGTATTTATAAAGTATGTGGCGATATATAGAAGGCAGCAATGAGCTTCCGAAGAAGAAGACGAATTTAAACAGACACTGTTTTTTAAAGGCTGGTATTACAGCTGGTAAATGTTAGCGTGTTTCCGGATCAATTTACCGGAGTTCCCCATGTGTGTGGCCATGATCAAAACAAACTGACGGAAAACATATAAATTACTCTGAAAATGGCGTTTTAACTAATAAAGAAGGCAGGTTCACTTCGTAAAATATCTTCAGTGCGATAGTTTTTTTTTGTAAAACAGTAAAAAAAAATAATGCGTAGTCTGATTGCTTTCAATTTGATTCATATGATAATGTATGTCCTGTCATGTTGTAATCAACGTATAAACTTAGAAATATTGCATTTTTGTTGCCATTGTTTTATCTGGAAAATTACTGCATCATGCCAAACACGGGTACATATAGTTGATGACACATTATAGTACAGTTACCATATCACGCTCCCACGTCAAAAAAACTTGCATTGTAAGACATGTTTAGCCAGACTTCTCTTCATCATGGTCAGATTTCTTACACAAACAGTCGAGTCAGAGACGATACTCAATACACCACTGTATGGTATACGGGTAGGGCTTTATTGGGGGGGGGGGGGGGGCTTCAGTACACATTTGAAGGAAGACGAAACCGCTCCGTGTCACTTTTGTGGATGGAAATTGAAATAAAGTGAATACACAGTTTTCAAGAGGGATAGTTATGCGACAAAATTTTCTGCCATGATGAAGTTGTGGGTCTACTTTCGCTAAGAGTTGGAAAGCTACATCAGCTGTTGCCACAGACGATGAATATGACTTTGGATATGTGATTCAGAATTTAGTGAATCGTACAGAGAGGAAGGAGAGGACTGTGATCTCTTAGAGATTCAGATAATGCATATTTAATGATTCATTCACCCATATTATCTACAATCTATGGATATGTATTTCTATGGTGTAATGAATACATTCAGTCTCAGACCACGATAGTCTATAGGAACAGATTATGCGAGAATGAATATTCATAGTTTCTGGGTTCATAGTTACAAATGAAAATCTCTACTCATAGAGTCAAATATTACTTGGTAGTGAATCAAAATTTACTTCCAAGTTATTTGTTGACTCTGTGAGTGGAAATTTTATGAAATAATAGTGGATAGTGAACAATTCGTTGTACTCTCTTTTACTTTAGTATATCTAAAGATACGTTGTATCATATTAAAGTTCAAAATCATTTAATCTGTAAATGGAGGGTATATAAATATAGGTCGTGAACGTGAACTGCATTGAGTATGGACCAGCAGTTTTCCTAAAGGACCAGCAGTATTTGCTACATGTCGGTCTTTATGACCAGTAGTCATTTTACCTTAAGTTCACACACTGCTCAGACATCGAAAAGGCTCATCAAGAATAAAATCAAACAGTGAAAAAAGATAAACGGCACTCAAGTACACTTATTTTAGGTGACAATCGAGCATGTTAGCGATAAGATGATCATGATCAGAACCTAACACTGGATATTTGCGCCGCGATACTACGACATGTGATCGGACTATAGGAACGCATATTATAGGACCGCGAGAGCTAGATCAGAACAGGCCACAGTAAACAGTCGTCAACACGTAGCTCACTGCTCAGTAGCATGCGTTTGCGATATAATTATTGGCTCGGAATGTTTTTTTTTTTTGACAAATACGTACATGGCACAATGTCTTGGAATATTTTTAGTCAAACTTTGAAAGGTAAGGTGGAGAAAAAAAAACATTTAGTGTTGCCTACAACACAGCTGTGTGAATACTTGAGTCACGGGACATGCAAGTACATTTACAATTTATAAATTATATAAACGCACAGTATACAAACCTGTACTCAACTCATTCAGTATATTTCAACCGGGTATGGTAAAACATTAGTTACTCTCGGTAATCCAATTCAAACTCCTTTGTTTTATTTCTTTTGTCTTACGTCTTACCACTATTTACCGAGAAAGATATATAGTGATTCCCAGCTTGGTCGTTAATTATTCAAGATTACGTCGTTTGGGTGGAGAAATGCATAATTACATGCAAATGAACCCGTGTGATTAACTTACTCCCCTTTAAGATGATTGACGACTAAGCCGACATGTGTCAACAAAGTGGATATGTACACACCTGTGTCAACATTAAATGTCACACACACACATACAACGTTACCTTGTGCATGTTGTGACAAAATAGGCCTACACCATTCAAACTTTTCAAATGTCGTGTATTACGAAGCAATATAGTGTACATCAAGCTGAAATCCAATAACACTTGATATGTCATAAGTCCGTCACCAACACCACAAAAAACAGACCTCATTACGACTTTTTTGTTTTATAATGTATGTTTTTTTTTATATCGGTACATAGACTGTCGACAGTCGCTCGAATTAATCAAAACACATTTAAGTAATTCAAGGAATACATAATATTAATTACAGCAGTGGTTTTATTATTAGTACATAATTGTGACCAGAACGGGCCCCCATAATAATCGTATACGGATATCGAGGGCCGAAGGCCCGAGCTCGGGCCTACGGCCCTCGATCACTCGGGCCTTCGGCCCTCGATATCAGTTTGCGCTTAGACTCTGCGCTTAGACTAGTGTTGCGCCGGATCGGAGTTTAGATAAAACGGAGGAACAAAAGGCGCGAGCGACTGTCGACAGTCTACCATAAACTATGCGGGCCATCAAATCGGCGACAAACGGTATCCAGTCCGTCTTCATATTCAACTATTCCAAACGTTGCATGTGTATTTTTCGGTACACACGCCTTAATTTCTAATCTATGTCCAAAGCTGCCAAAACAATAACATTTTAATATACATATACATGTACACATATATTTTTTTAAATGCCGTCATCGGCATATCGATATCGTTTTCAGGTGCACCGGTGACGGTAGTTTTTTAGTATGCGCCGTAAATGTATATATGACCATCCTTGAACAGAATAGTAGCTCACAAGCGACTGTGGATATAACTGAGGAAAAATCGATAGCAAAAATCGAACTCTACCTGAGACAGTTGTCTCGAGCGGGTCAGGATATTCCGTTTCGACAGAGTGAAACAATTCGGCTCTGAGCACCGTTGATTTTGGTACGCTGACAGTTTGATCGTCCTTCGACATCCTATACTTGCAAGTTGGTGTAGATCGAACGAAGTCTGCACGTAGAGCATCTCACGAAGAGTGGATGCGACTTGCATTAGGCGGTATTCATGAGTAACTAGTAAGGGGGCGGAGCCTCGGAGTGTCAACAATAGCAAGATAATGTTTTAGCACAGTCCCTTTCTCATATGCAGTTTATCCTTTTACTATAATACTGGCTAATATGCAATCAACGTTTGACTACAATAGTCAGGCTACATGTAACAGCAAGTCTGTGGCGTACCGTGAAGATCGTTTGTTTTCATAGACATTGATTTCTCGCGCCTGCGCAAACTCAGTTCTGTATTTTGATATAGTAGTGTGTGAAATTGCCTGTTGGTTGGTCATATTTAAACGACCAAAACGTAGCAAAAGTTGTTGGTCCTTATCGAAAACTGAGTTTAATGTTTATAAGTTTTTTTTACTGGAAATTCTTAAATAACAACCTCGATGAAACTATAGTTTTAATATTGATGCATGTTTTCAATAACATTATGATTGTCTTCTGACATTGTTAGAACAGTTGATTGCATAGGAAGGATTTCCTGAACATATTTGAGACGTATGATATATTACGTCATCGGATCGTTTATAAATTATGAAATTATATCTTGATACTACGTTTGACTTGTGATGTGGTAGTAAAGTGTGCTCCCGTAAGTACAATGTTGTGAGTACCTTATAGCATAGACTATAAGATACGTGTTAGGGGTTGGCCGATGGTTGAGGGCGCCCCGTCACGGCGTACCTTACAGACTACTTATAGCATTAACCATACCTTAAAAACCCAGTTTGTACCCTTTTACTAGATATAGGTTAGAGGGAATTTGAGGAACTTAAATATGGACGATGCCGTTTGCTGTAGTACAAAGAATATTTGAATATCCGAATTAATATTTTCCATCAGAAATAGTAATCTATATCGGTTTGGACGACCTGATACCCCCCTTTATTGTTGTCAAATACCTTACCGTTTGCACTACAGTACAACGACCAAAGTGGGCCCATAAATCCAAGAAAATTTGAGAAATTTGCCAGAACAAACCCTACATCGTCGTAAACGACAGCCTCCTTTACGTCACCGTCCATGACGCGCCCGTTAAGATATTTGGCAGTATCAAGGAAGAAATACCAACTCTGGTTTGCCAGAATGAAACCCTGTGGAAAATACACTTCAAAATAATACTTGATTCTCTTTACTTAGCAGCCACTCTCTGTCATCCAAGTGCCAGTTATTGGAACAGAATGGTGAAAATGCCTAGATTAAATTTGTAGTCTGATTACCATTAACTTGTATTGATGTAGTCAAACCAGATTAGTTGGCAGACAACACACTTTACTATTCACGATCTCTTCACTGACTTGTATTATTATTTTTATCTGGAATAAAGGCATATATTAATATGTATTCATACAAATACAGAAAGATTAGCGATACTGTGGATGACTGATTCATTGATTTTCATGCATTCATGTAACATTATTTTGTATATTACATTTTACATACACAGACACGCACACACGCGCGCGCACACACACACACACACACACACACACACACACACACACACACACACCCCATAGGGTAAAGGACAAATAATCAATTTTCTTCTCGCGATTTTCCGGATTTCTAATATTATTTTCTCTACATTTCAAATAAAGTTGTTATTATTGTTGTTTCCCCCCCCCCCCCCCCCACTATTTTCTACTGTTACCATTGTCCATAGACCCGCTGGTGGAGGGTCTATGCATGGTCTTATCAGAGTTTTCCAACTATTCATTAATTAGCAGATTGCTAATCCTAGAACAAATGCATTCTAATTTTCCCAATTAACACATTGCGAAGTAATGTGTTAATTGTCTATTGTAAAACTAGTTGTTTTACCATAGACAATAGAGAGGGTCCCTCTCTATTGTCTATGGTTTTACCTCCATTACTGTCCTCAGACCACTAAAGAAGACTTGAAACGCCTATTCATGACGGATTCTTTGCATTAGCAGTTCAAGTGCAACTTTCCCAACTTGGTGAGCCAGCAAGTCGGGTGTCATAAAAAATTGTTTGCATCTCTAAAGCTATTTGCAATGTCACTGATAATGGGTCAGTAAAACTGATAACAACTGATATGACATTAGGGGCTTCACACTTAGATATTGAGCTTAGCTTTGCCTGATGTGTTATGTAATAGTGCTTTATCACATTTGTAAATATTGCCAACAAACATTATTCAGTGATAAGAAAGATAAGAAACCCACTTCCTCAGCTAATGGCTTGATTCTGTAATGTGTATTAGGTGTGAATGGGGCTCTTACATGTACTCCCTCTTCCTACAGTCACGCTCACCCTTCAAGCCATCGTCGCAAGCATAAAGGTCATTATAATTTACTTTTCTTCAAGACCTAAGTATCCTTATCATTTTGTTTCAATCGTGTCGTTTTAGTACATGAAAGAGTTCAGGGATTAAAATACAAAGAAGGTGGACCCTGAGTTCAATTTAATCCCTCCACTGTTTCACATTTAGCATTCACACCAAAAAGGCCTTTCTATTTCTTTACAAATATTAATTTTTTTCTTTAGTGTTCACTTTTCATTTTATTTTAAAAATATCTTTTGTCTACAAGATGTCATGTAGTAAAGTAACGATTTGAAAAGCTGGTGTTGTTTTTTCTAAATTAATGTTAATATTAACTGTTCTGTGGCTTTACTATGGCTACCTTATTAATTATCAATTACCAAGCGTCCTCAAGTGGTGATCCCAGTAACTGGTGGACGTATGTGCACATACATTCACACAATATGATTATAGTCAATTATATGATGTTCTCAAGGCATTTTACTATTCAATGTTCAGTTTAATATGTACAAAAGTTGACTGGGAATTTCAAATCAAAGAACTATGTGGATAAAACTGTTTAGAATGAAAATAGTCTGGTCCAACTGAAGCTCACTATGTTCCAATCTGAAAGACAAAAAAAGGGCAACAGTTGTGAAAGTATTTCATAGATTGAAAGATGGCATCATTCTTCTTGTATTTAGCTGAAAACTTTCTTACAGGTAAATTTAATATTTTACAAATGTCATTTGGAATAAAAAATCATACTTGTAGTGTTTTCTACTGCACTTCATTCACTACACTCATGAAATTATTAGGACACAGAGGGCATTACTAGCATGTGCATTGCCACACTTGTATTAATGTGTCATGTGTTTCTGTCATAATGTTGTACTGAGGTGAGGTATTATACATACTTGGCAAATGTCTTTTTGAGTTTATTGAGCTGAGTTCTTTCTGGTGGTGTAATCATCTCTTCAATCTCAGCTGCTTGGTCGGCATTGGCGGCACCATTGTTTTGCAATGAAGCAGCAATTGCCTCAACTCTCTGTGATTTCTCTAGTACTCTCCTAAATCAATGGAAACAAGGTAAAGTATGGTGAATTGCGCACTTTCCTGTTTTGGCCTAGGTAAGTCTCAAGCTATTAATGTAAACATTTATTCTGACATATGACAAAATTGCTACAATGGAAATTTAAGCCATGTCACATGCTCTTTAATTTGGTGTACAATGTACACAAAAAATATTCTCCATGGAAGACACAAAAATCCCCAAACTCATTTACATTTTTTAAAACAAAAATACCTATTTTCCAGCTACGGAAATTTCACATGATCACAAAAAGTGACATGCACGTGGAGATATGATGTCATATTGATGGAGACTTGAAACTTGTTCAAAATATGCTACCTTCATCTTTCATTTCAAATATGCAAATGGTTAGCTATTTATTTCTATTTATTACTTTATGTTCTCATCTTAAAGGCCAAGTTCAAATTACGATTAGTTGTGAAAAAAAGAGTTGTCTCACAAACTTGCAGAAAATAAATAAGTAAATCTTATGGCTCCACTGATAAGACACTGCTAGTAACACTCATGTGAGACCTCAGGATTGAATCCCAGTGGTCTATCAGTTGGAGTATGCAAATTGTATACTTTTTATCAATTGTGAACCTTTCATTTTCATTTTGGGTTTTCTTCAAAAAATTTGTACCATACCACACTCTCTGGTAGTAACATAGTTAGCATCTTACTTGTTTTCATTATTTTCACGTTCTCGTCTAAAGATGACATTAGTTTGTGCTTTGTAACATCTCTCCAGTAACATTCGGCTAACTTCATTCAGATTGACAGAAAACAAATAGAAGGTTCTTGATGGTGCATGGTCTGGAGTCCTTGGGATCTCTTGTAATGCCACAAAGTGCTCTGAAAACATTCTGTACAGCAGCTCTTTAGCTTCCTTCGCTGGGATCATTGCAAATTCTTCAACCTATTGATAAAGATGTTACAATCTGACTTACAACCATTACATTCATTGAATAGAAAGTGTTATGATGATAACATCAATTTATCATTTTATTTAGTAATGAAAATTTCTTCTCACAGTCAAAAAAATCCTTGAAAGTGAATCCTAAATAATCGTTGATGTCTGGTCAGCATCGTTAGGGGTGTACTACAATGGACAATTACCCATACACACTCTTCCATCCGAATGCTTTGATTTTCTTACATGTTGTTACAGTCTACTTATTCCAATTATTCACAATGGTGCCATTCAATGATTTGAAGGTGTTCATGCCTTTGATTGATCATTGTTTGCAACTGTATGAAGACCAACCATAGACTCTTCTAACTATTGTAAAAACAATTGCCTAATGTTTTGTGTGTGACTGCTTGCAATTTGCATACTATATGCAATCTTTTGGCTCAAACACTCCTGGGCAAAAATGACTACTTTTGCATGCATATATTATGATATAGCACTAGTTCAGTAGTTGACAATGTAGACAATGTACACCTATGCAGTCACAGTGATTGAATATGTATAACAAAATTCACGTCTAGTGCCATCCTTCATCGATCTCTCTTTCAGTCTAGCTCAATGAAGTCCTGAGATGTATGAGATGAAATTTGAAATTCAACCACAGCCACCCACACAGTAACACACAATTCTAACCATAATATGTTAGTGTTTTAATATTGGGGGCAGTTATGTAATGTCCAAATATGGTACACATCAGGATACTATTTATATACTGTTTACATCATTATAATAGTTGGGGTTTTACTCATTTGCATGTAAACCTTTTGGTTCATGATTGAGTCATTGACCAGCTAGGGTCATTGACCAGCTAGGGTTAGAGATGATTCAATACCATGTTGGCATCCAGAACTAAATTTCAGAATCACATTATTTTCTCCATTTTCTTTTCAAAAATTAAGCTTGAACACATTCAGTGCTATCATTTCCCAATACAGCTAAAACATCAGGGATTGCCAAAGGACTGTGCGTATCATACACATTTTATGTTTCCTAAGAAAGATTTAGATAGATAAGAAACAGGCTCCCCACAGATCACTCATTAAAAATATAAACAACATCACACGCCTGCCTGACAAGAAGGCACTGTATGTACACACACATATCACTTGTCTCTTTGAATCAATACACTTGTGTCAAAATCTGAGCCTGCAATGTGATGCTTGTTTGTTCCAAGGATGATGTGTGTGTGTCTGTGTATCAGTAGGGGTCGGATGATGTTGTTTATATTTGTATTGAGTGGTCTGTGGGAAGCCTGTTTCTTATCTGTTGTGTTTTCCTTCACTCAATTGGAAAATGTTGATGAGCTAAGGATTTAGTCACTACTCACCTTTTTATTCATAAGGACAAGGCCCCTTAAGTCACTCATCTTTTCCTTGGCATAAAAATAATAATAATAATAATAGTGAAGGATGTCACTCACCTGTTTCTGTTCAAGGTGTTTCTTGAGTAACAGTAATCTAAAGATTCTACAGCACTTGGAACCAAATCTCTCTTGTACAACAGATTCTATATGTGCTGTGCAAAGTACCTTGATCACTTTGAATATGTCTGAAAGTGTGTTAAGGGGAAATGGTGCTGTTTACATACTTATTCCATACACCCAAACATTTGAAACAACTGGGCATCCATGACGTGTTTCCAAAATAAAGTGGTTATTCTTTGTTGACAAATGCAATGTGTCACTATCACTACACACCCAAACAAAATTTCGCCCCTGTAACTGGTGTTGTGCAGACCCTGTAACATGCCCATGGTACAGGTCTGTGTCTACAAGGACAGCACAGGTTTGTAACAGTGCTGTAACCACAGCCCTGTCAACAGAAGTGTGGCTACATCACTGTATACATTGCTGTAGGCATACTACTGATACATTGATGTGTGTACAGGCATGTCACAGTGTCTGTCTTTTCTACACATGACAGTACCTGTGTACATGACTGTATATATTGCTGTAGGTACACGGCTGATACATTGCGTGTATATGAGTGGGAGTAAACAGAAATAATGTATTTAAGTTGCATACTGAATATCATTCAGGAATTTCAATATAAATCCAACTGAAAGAATTGAATTCATAAAGGATACTCATAGCATACATGCCACCACCACTTTCACCAGTTTTCGTAATAAATTCCATCTGTAACGGGAAAAAAGGAGTAAAAAGTGGAATTTTAGTAGTCAAGGGGGGGGGGGGGGGGGGGGGGGTCAAATGTTACATATGAATCCAATCAACCAGTAAATATGGTAAGTGCCTTGATATCAATTAATCCAGTTTGAATCTAACTTTACACATGCCTCACTACACTGTGAATATATTTATTTCAGGTGCACAAACATTTTAGCGGAAAGAAAATTTTTCACAATTTTTTCTTCACTTTATTTAGGCAGGTAAATAATTGTTCACTAGAGTGTACTTATAGCCACATTACTTTATTAATGTTACTTTTAATTTGAAATATTAACTACAATTATTCAGAATAACGCTTACTTATTTTGGCACAAATACTGTTTCAACTATATAAGTTAAAACAAATCTACAATCAAACCACAACAATTACTACCCTGGCAACCGAGGTCTCGGTTTACTAAGATAGATGTTCGTACTCACACTGTTATCTTGTAGTGTAAACTTTGGGGACTTCCAATGTTTACACTATCTTGATCACAGGTGATTGAATTATCACTCACTTGAGTAATCCTACCACAATGAACAACGATAGTATTAGTTTGTGTCTATCTTACTCAGTTAACTGAGACCTTGATTGCCAGAGTAGTGCTTCTCCTCTTGCTTAGGTTATTGACATTTATATTTACGGTGGATCAAGAAACACCACTATACAAGACTGTAATTGGAAAAAAAAATTTTTAATGTAAAAATTTAGATTAAAAGTTGAACCCAAGTTTTGTTCTGTACTCTATACCTGGTCATCAGCTAGCAATTTTAGATACTGGTCCAAGGTTTGTTTTGGTAGATTTAGTTCTTGTGGCATGGCTTGAAAGACTTCATAGCTTGACATGGGAGTTGTCATCATAGCTTGTGGATCTGTTGTAAGTTCACTAACACGGAGCATAGTCCGTACTACTTCAGCACCAATCTGTAACATCAAAGTTTTGCACAGAAACCATTGTAAGAGTGTAGCCTCAGTTACCCAGACTCTTATTGTTGGGGCTCTCACTTACCGCTATCACCCCCCAGAGAGAGTCTCAAGAAATAGCAAACAAAATTTTTGACCTATTCTTTTGTATCATGGTAACGAAAACTGCTAAGAATGAATGGGACATCGAGTGTAATCCCAGGCAATTCAAGTTCCTGTGCCATATGTTTGACAGTCTAAAGCAACAGATACCTATTAATTTTAAATAATATCATTTTACAAACTCAATCTATGGCCTTACTCACATGATTTATGTGTCCTAACCTATAGTAGTAGCTTACTTTTTATGTCCTATCTCCCCAGACTCTCTAGGGGCAGCCCGTGTCTGGGACCCTATTTTGCATATGACTGACTGTATTGTTTGGAGATGGAGAACTTGTGATGACTCACTGGCAAGTAATCACAGAATATAAACATTCCCTATCTGGGTTGTTCACATGCAAATGCCGCATATTTGAATACTTAGTAACACACAATCTAAACAGCTGTTTGCAGGGGGATTTGTCTCATTTTGAAAGTTTTTTTCATTCTATGAAACAAACAGATTGATTTTCAATTAATTTGTGTATCAAGTTACCATCCTATGAAATTCACAAACAATTTGTACATGATTCATGACCTGTGTGTTTCTCGGAGCACAGAAACAAATGCTGAAAAACACAACCCAGAAGCTAGTGCTCTGTACAGCAGTTTGAATTTCCCGTATTTGCATAGATTAGCCATAATCCTGTTTATATAGGGCAGTTCTGTTTTTAACCAGATACATGAGTCTAGATAACCAAGACTATTACTAGTGATAAAATATGGCCCTCATTGCCGCTCTGCTTCCAGACAAACAGCACCCCAAGTGGCCAAACTATACAATCTTTTGTTTTTTCAAGGTGTAGGTAACTTTGATATGCTTACAATACAACTGAAAAGACTGGGTAATGAACTTGGGGTATACCTACTTTATCAACTCTTCTAGATACTGTATCTATAATGATTTGATCTCGAATATGTTGATGAAATCTGTTGAAATTCACTGACCAATATATACCATCATCTGGTGCTACCTACAAGGGAAGAAGGAAACTAATTCAATCAAAGTTCAGTGGTTACCTACTATACATGTGTGGGTGAAATGTTTTTGTAACTTGACACACACACTAAATACCAGCATCTGATGAAACTAATCATTCCATGATCATCCAATAAGTTGCCATTTGCAAATGAAATTCTTTCTGTGTGTTGACAAACATACAGTGCTCCGTTGCAATCTTGTAAGTTTTGACACATCCCAAATTTCATCCATCATATTGAATTATGATCATTAGCATATCATCAGGGTTCAATTGGGGAAAACATCTTTATAAATCTTATAACTATAATTAATTCATATTTCCTCAAGTGAACTCTGACCTCATGCAAATAAGCCTATTTCAACCTGGTGGTCAGATTTGATAAAGAAAATGAATGCGCCTACTCTCAGCAAACTGATATCGATACTGGAGTACAATTTACCCTTCACTACGGTAACCAGATACATAGTTATTTCTTTCTACATTTTGTGGTTATTGACACTGATAACACAAATGTACACAGACTGAGAGTCAGCGACAGTCAACTTACTTCTTTAGCATCCTCTGACATGCCAGAATCTGTCCTCATTTTTTTGCTGCTGCTTCCCTCAGCTGCATCATTTGATCTCCTCCTTTTATTTCCTGGTAATACTGCAGCTATTAGAAAACCAGACAACGACACAATACTCACACCAAACACCACACTTTGCATCATAATAGTAATGTTAGTTTTTTATACAGTGCTTTCCTACTAACAGAGTATGAAATGACGAATAAATATATATGGTCTACATAGGATCAATATATTTCACCTGAACTCTGTACACATGTCTACATAGTATCAATAAATATTACCTCCTGAACTCTGCATACACATTGGTATTTTATACAAATCATCTTCTTCGATGTCTAACACAGGAACTGATGATGCCCTGGTATCAATGTCACCATCTGACTGTGGATAGCCTACTCTCTTTATGAAATGTGTGTTGACTAGGTCAATGAACTTATCTCTGACAAATATCTGGTCTACAATCTGATCACCTATATAAGAAACAGACAAAAAATCTGTTAGTATCCTTGTATAGAAGAGGGCAACCTGTCTCACATATCTGTGGCGCCTATCTAAGATAAGACAGATATTACTGTCTATAGAACAAAGGTGATAAGAGAACATCGTGAAGACATTTATGTGATATGAAGAAAGTTACACTCTTGGACAATGAAGACCAGTTACAGTCTATAGGCGGAGGTTGAACTATCCACCAAGGCCTAACCTCAGTCTGGATGCTGGCACTGAAATTCCAGCTGTATCACTCCAGTTCACTTCATAAACACTTTGTACATGAAAATTTCTACACAGAGAATCAAAACAGTTTCCTAAACATTTGCTGACATCTTGTCAGTGATCCTTTGGGTGTAATTTATGGGACACATGTGAAGGAAGTTTGACAGCTACAGTGGTGATATCTATACCTGCATCCCAACATAGGTTGGGTTCTCTGCCATCTGTCCACCCAAGTACACATTCTGACAAACTAATGAGAGGCCAGAAAAATGTGTAATTCCCTTTCCAAACTTTTTTTGACTGTGAGTAGATATTTGCATTTATAATAGTGTACACAGAGCCATACAAGACTGTATAGAATGAAGATTCCATATGAATGACAGAAATCTACCTTCTATTGCTTCATTCAGTCTCTCTGTTACTTTACTGATAGCTTGGCTCATTAACATTTGTCCATGTTGGAGCATTTCCTCAACTATCAGTTCTCCAGCGTCCCCGTACAGTGTCTTAGCACAGTAGATGTACCTGCAACAATTTATATAAAATTCAAAAACAGTCAACATCAATATACTAGTACATACCATTTTACTTTAATAGTAAGACAAAAGTAATATAATGTATGCAACGCAGCAAAAGTACCAAAACCAGCTCACTATGATATAGTGGTCAAAGCTCAGGATTAGTAGTTGAGAGGTCTTACTTTCAAATTCCACTGGAAACAAGGGATTTTACTGTTACTGACCCAAACCAAGGGTGAGTGTTCTACAGACTCGATGGGTAGGCTGTAGCACTCAGTCATGTCTCATTCACACAATGAGTACAAATTTTGGGGGACTCCTGGAATAATGACTTAAACAGTTGAGGAAAATTTCACACACGGAACCTGTAGGTGGTATATGTTGCCAGGCCTGGATGACTCTGGGCTAGCCTGTGAACTGACTGTGCAAAAGCCTGGACAGTTCCGCAGCAATGTGATACACTCATACAGATACAGAGTGTGCAATATATCCCTCTTACGTAGTTCTAAAACTGAACGGATTTCTATTGTTAAGTTATTTTTTGAAACAAACCTTTTTTTTAAAAAATATTCTAGATAGTACTGGTGCTGTAAGTATGTTTCCTGAATGTTACTCCCAAAACACACATGAACCCCTCTAATGTCCCTCTAACTCAGTTATCTTCTTACAATCTGACAATTTTTGACACAGCTCACCTTGGATATCTAATGTGTAGTAATATATTCTTAACATTAGCTTGGTATTCCACCATTCCACGTTTACTAGCAGTGAATGTCACCATATGATGTTGTATCAATATACATAATGCCTTCCTGACCTACATGAAATGAACATAGGAAAAACAAACGCTTCATGAGCACATAATATTATTTATATTTTCTTTATTACTGTTTGTTAATTTACATTCCTCTCTGATCTCATGGGGAGCGTGCCTGTGGGACAGACATGTACATATATGATATAGTCATCCCTTTTCTGAGTTTTATGAAAACAACTTTCATCAATCAAACACCTATGTCTGAAATGCAACAGAGTTGGAATGGTATACCTATTGCTATCTCTGCTGATTATAATACAAATGTACTGTTGAACTTGAGATTGGGCTAGAGCCACGGGCACTTGGCGCAAGGGACAGAAAAAATTAAAATTATGAATTACTAGTACGTATATATCAATTTCATAATTTTTTTAAATGTTTATTTCTTTCATATGATATATCCTTTGTCAAGTGCCTGTGGCCTAGAGTATGAAAACATGTGAAAATACCACTTACAACCATAGACGTCCATGTTACAACTTAGTACTTACCTCGTCAAGTTTTAGTTTCGTCTCCGCTGCTAAAGATCTCAGCAGCCTTGCGCCATTCTTTATCAAATGTGCACAGACCTGTTTTACTATTTCGCCATAATTTTCGCCCAGTATCAACGAAGCAAGCTGGAGCTGGACACTGGACATGGTTATTGAACAGCGACGTATCAGCGAAATATGAAGGAGTCTTACAGCCTGTCAAAGCTTACCACAACAACAAACACACATGGTGCAATCTGCTCAAACCGTACAACACCCGGAAGTGATTAATACGTTCCGCGGTCAAGAAATAACGCTTAAAGAAATAACAATATTTTTAAATAAATCAATATTTTTCCGAAAGCTACAATATTTTGTATGATATATATAGAAACGAAGTAGTAGTGTTGTTCCATAATCGATGATTGCATTGCTTCGGCAGGTACTATGACCGTGTACTAATTAGGTTTGTGTCTTCGTGATAAGGCTGGGGTCATCATGGGTCAACAGCTGACTAGCGTTTGAAAGGTTCATGCCTGGGTTGCTACCGGGAGTTATTTTTCATTTTTTTAAAGCTTTTCTCGTTCCGAGGTTTGCACTAAACCCCGTGACGACAAAAGTCTCTAACACAAAAAATAACGCTACAATATATTGCCACTAGCCTGGGAGAAACAAAAGTATCTTTCTAGCTACATTTTGCCGTTAGAGGGCAGTATTTATTATCAATTTTTTGTGTGCAAAAACATAGATTTCTTCCTTGTCTGTGGCATAGACCAGTGCATCAAAAGTAAATAAGTGGCGTTCCCCTTTTTAACATCAACATAATTTACATAACGGTAGGTTACTATTATGTGTAAATGTGTACAAACAAGAACGCTGATAAGCGCCATTATTTGGTGCACAGCTATACACTGTGAAACTGTATTTTAGTATTAATAATAAAATACAGTTTCATTAGAGGCCAAGTAAAATCACAGATAGCGATATAGACAGGCTACATTGAAGATTGCATATGTTCCAAGTCTGTCATATAATTGTGAATAACAGCAGAGATACAAACATCACTATTCTTCAACATTTAACTTTTATTTATTTTTATACAAAATAGGAAAAATCTGTAACATGATACAACATCAAGATTACCTACAACTATTCTTCCACTTGGTGTAAAACTTATCAGCTTTTGAGAGTGTTTTTGCAGTAAAAGAAAAAAACAAACATGCATGGCACATTAAATGGCAAACATAAACCTCACAATAGAACACTTCTTAGTCATTTCAAAGTGCACATAAAAGAGAAAAACAGTAAAAAATAATACATGTGCTACATGTTAAATTAACCATTTTCTGATCTGACAACTCAGTGTGTACACAAAATATGTGAATTTGCAAATATTCAGAATTTCTGATACAAAGACTACTACAGAACTATGGCACATGAAAGCCAGTGTGGCATGCTTGAGTAATCTACACAAGTGCTTGCAGTGTCCTCATCAGCCCAAAGCAGGTGAGAATGCATCAGAAAATACCACAAACACAAGTGCAAATATTCCTGGGTACCCACACTGATATCCACGCATCATGCATGGGTTCCGTTAACATGGCATGTGTTTATACAACCAACAAATTTCATTAAAAGGTACAACTGTGCGTTCACTTGATTTTGTGTATATGGAACGATCATGCGCTCGTTTTCACAAAGGTACGCAATAATGTATTTTGGTGTATGTATGTATGCAAGTTATCAATGATACATATATAAGATTACAAACACAGGTTATACTATATAGGATAGTCCTCCAATAACCACATCTGTTGTCAAAAGTAGATTTAGATTCAAGTAACAAGTACAAACGTGTGAACTTGAATTCTTGTACAAACAGCTAGCTGAGTACCTTTCATCAAACTTTACTTAAATACTATTTTTTTTACAAATCTCTTGTCAGTCTCTTTAAAAAAAAAAAGAACCTCAAATATCGTAATATGTTTTGTTTAAACTTAAATATCTGGAGAAAAAATGCTCTGATTCTCTTACTTCAAGAAGTTAAAAACTTCAGTACGCCTATCTTTACACGAAGATAACTATTTCAGTCTTTCTTGGATAAATACTTCCAGTATGCTCTTGAAACCAAGGCAGTGGACTCCCAAGTAAGTAATGATCAGGGATGTTACTGTAACATAACAACCTAAAAAAAGACGACAGTCCACTTTCTTGACTACGTTCATTCATAATTCATGGTGCGAGTCAAATACAGCCTCCTACTTTTTGAAATATTCCACATAATCCTATAAGCTGATTGATAAAAACATTGTTCATTTGCATAACAAAACACTATATTGTTATGCTAATTAACCTATACACTGTAAACCTTGACATTTTTGCCATGAGAAAATGTTGTGATTTTCTAATCTTCAGCTAGTTCTCAGATTAAGTTTTACTAATTACCAGACTGTTCATGTACTACAAGAAGGCATGCATTTTCGTCACTAGTTATTTTTGTTTTCCAGTGAAGTAAGTGAAAATAAAATGTCCAGGTTTACAATGTTGTTCAAGAAAAAAAGGACAGATTGTGTTTTAACTTATATTTGTGAATCAGTTCAGCTGCTAGATGACAAAAAATGTAGCTAGAGTTTTGTCGTTGGCTTTTGTTTCTAGTATCTAGCAATCATTATCATAAGCAATGTTGTTGATTGTTATCTCTACATGTAGATTTGAAAGCCAAGGATGAGTCTCTAGGCTATCAAAAAGCCTTTTTCACTTACAACATGTGAATGTGTAATTGGTTACTACACAGAAGTCAGTGAAGGGCAGTAGTTAAATCTACTTGAAATTCCAGAGATAATTTTACCAGGATTTCCTATCAAAATTAAGGTATTACTGGGTGTAGATAGAACATTATATGCAAATTTTAACACATTTCCCTCCTCTGTTACCAGGGTTACCAAATCTAAACAAATACACTGGTAGAAGATTCATGATAACACAAACCATTAGTGTATCCACTGAAAAATAATCCCTGATTTCTATACAACCAATATATTTGCTAAGGGCAGTGGGTACACAAAGGTAAAATCTATCAGGGGTTCCCTACTAATTTTGCCAGGTTCCCAAACAAAAATGCCGTATATTGTATGGAAAACATTGCCACTTTTATCCCTTTCCTCTTTTCTGTTTCCAGGGTTCTTAGCAAAAATACCGTACAACCAGTGTTCAGTGATAGTAAAAGAACGAACTAAACTAGGTTTCTCTGGTGAGTCATTGAAGTGAAAGTTGTGAAGAATTATGAATCTTGGTAGTACTAGAATAAATACATGGCTGATACCAATTACAGGTGAAATATACTAGTTGATACATGAAAGTTATTCAACAACCTAACTTTATACCCACCACAGTCCTCTTACAGCAACTGTACAAGATGTGCCACATAATTGCCATTGCAAAATGTGCTCTGAGAATGTAACAACAATGTTCTGAAAAACTAATGAGACATATTTGTGATCTGTACAGCATGCACTGAATAAATAAGTATTTTAACACAAATACACTTATCCTGTGATTTTGTTTTGTTTTGGAATCTATTTATAATTTAACAAGTGTAGTTCAACTTTGACACTCCACTGATGCAAGACTACCTGAGTATTATAAGTGTTACTTCTAGGTACGTCGGTATGGTGCCATTTACACTTCATTCATTTTGTTTTGGTCCTTATCATACGATTGACAAATACAAATGTACATGAAGACTGGCTTACACACAAATTATAACACAGAATGCCCATTGATTAGTCCCAGTCTACACATCATATGCATACCAGGCCTGATGTTGTCACAATGCAAACATGAAATGGTGCCAACTTGATTTCAAAAATGCATTACAAATTCAAGAAAATTTTTTACTGGAAACCTATTCTATATGAATCAAACAACTTGAGACAGAAATTGACACCGAATCTCACAGCTTGACTTGTCCCTCTCATACTTCTTGTACTTTCTTATGATGTGTACTACTGTTTTCAGCATATTCTGATGACATTCTGAGTGGATATAACCACTACACAAACAAATCACTTCCATTACTATCATAATTAATTCTGTTGCACAGTTGTGATTAACTGTTACAGCAGGTTTGTTAGCTTTCTATTCAATCATTTTGAAGTCTCATTATTGTGATCGACTATAGCTGTCACTAAACATAGTAACTGTGTCTTGGTTTTAATTCTCTATGTATGTATGTATGTATGTATGTATGTATGTATGTATGTATGTATGTATGTATGTATGTATGTATGTATGTATGTATGTATGTATGTATGTATGTATGTATGTATGTATGTATGTATGTATGTATGTATGTATGTATGTATGTATGTATGTATGTATGTATGTATGAATGTATGTATGTATGTATGTCTATATGTATGTATGTATGTATGTATGTATGTATGTATGTATGTATGTATGTATGTATGTATGTATGTATGACATGTATGTATGTATGTATGTATGTATGTATGTATGTATGTATGTATGTATGTAGGTAGGTAGGTATGTGTGTGTGTCTGTCTGTGTATGTGTCTGTGTCTATGTGTAATGCATATATATGGGTTACACACAATTACAATATATGTATATATATATTAGAATAATCATGTGTCTTCATTGTTTTGTGTTTTTCAAAGACATACTTTGCTTCATTGTTATGCATTGTGAAGCGCCTCTGAACTTTGGATTTTGGCACTATTAAAATTTTTACTTTATCTAAGTAAAAGTGTTTGTGTGTGTCTTGGACACTGCTTCTAACCATTATGCCGAGTTTAATAGTGTTTAGAAACAAATGTTCACAAAAAGTTGTGGCTCAGTTTATACCAGAACACGTGACCCCCTAGGCTACCCTAGTTACTAACAGGAATGGGTCAGGTGAAAATATACATATGTAGTCAATAGAAATAACAAAGAGAAACATTCACTCTGTTGCATAATAAATGTTAATAAGAAATTTTACAATAAAATTGATATTAACTGCATGTTCTGAACTGGTGGAATTACTTAATCATGATTCCTCAAAGTATCAATTCTACAAAGCGGTAAACATGACCACTTGACCCTTGAAACTTTAAACCTAACCAACCAATGTACAATTCAGTGATACAAGATTATACTCGCATAGTAACAGTTGTTCTAAAAAGATGGGGTATATATGGGATTTTAACCTGAAGCTGAGCACGACATTTTAACCAGACAATTAGTACTATAAGCTATCAAGAAGAATCTTTGGTACAAGTTGACATTTGTGACTACGTACCCTGATATACAATATACATGTATCAAGTATTTTATGGAGGTAGCTATGCACTATATGGGAATAAAGGCATCACCCGATGTCAAATTAAATGGGAAAGATTTCCTTTGGACCTCTCATACGTAGCTCCTCACAACACTTGTATCCCCCCCCCCCCAACTACATGTACAAAACAAACTGTAGAGTCTAACTAACCCTACATTTAAAAGTGTGATTTTCTTTGGTTTGTTGCAATTTCTCTATGAAGACTTAACTTGATGTTTATTCTGTGATTTCACTGATGCAACCCTGAGGAAGACTTCACAAACTTGTACAAACCTCAGGATATGAACATCTGAATAATATGTGTATCAATATTTCACTGGACAGTGATTATTTCATAGTTTATGACAAATGAAACTAATACTAGTGTTCGTTTAGTCTGAAGTCACCCACTTACATCTTATGACCTGGTAAAGAAAGTTTCATTTACACATGAAGATACAGTACATGTACTTATGTCTTATTTCATTGCACAGAAGATGAGTTAAGAAGTACAGACTGCTGTATAACATGTTCTAAAATTCTCATTCATCTTGTTACCACTATAAAATGTTATCAATGGTAACAGTTTTCTTTACTTTTCACAATAGTTTCCCCATACCTTAAATACACTCATAATATGTCTAGACTCTTAGTCTAAATTTCTCAGAGTAAAGTTTGTTGACGGAACACTGTACAAGATAGCATTAAAAGAGATATGTAAAATACTGAAATAATGAAGTTGGATTCCTAATCACAATACATTGGATGCTGCGAATAGTAATATAGCTCACTGTAACATAATATGAAAACATGCCAGCATTAAAAACTGGTAGACTAAGATACACAGAGAATAAAGTTTTTCCATTTAAACAAACAAACAAACAAACAAACAAACAAACACTCAGTGCATTTCTATAAAGCTTTCTAAGGCTATTGGTACATTGCCTTTGTAAGGGATACCATTTTTCTTTACAGCCCGTGCTGCTAAGCATTTTAAACTCATCTTGATTTGAGTCTTCAGGATGATCTCAGACACACCCGTCGTAGATACATCAATTGGCGTTTTCCCAGTTTTGTTGACGCGGTCAATGTGAGCACCAGCATTTAGCAATGACATGATACAGCCATGAAGTGTTAAGAAATCACTGATGGGTTTATTGTACTTGACAATGATGTGCAAAGGACTGTCTCCACAATTATCCACCTTGTCTGGAATGGCTCCACAGTCAATTAGCATCTTGACTAACAATGCATTTGGAAAACGACAAACGTCATTTGTATGGAAGTCATCGACGGGTGTCTTGTAATTGACGACCATATGCAGCAACGTTGATCCATCAGCGAGTCGTGGATTCAAACGAGCTAGCTTGTACACCACCTTCCTGAAGGTGAGATCCTCTTGTGACGTACAAGTCATCTGAGTGATGATATTCAACAAATAAAGAATATTGTGAATGTTGCTTTCGTAGATGGCAACATGGTTGGTGGTGTCGTCGAACTCATGATCATCTCTAACATTAGCTTGTAATTTGATACGTTCCTGTCCGTACTGTATCTCCAACACAGCGCACTGAACCACTTCAAACATATCAGCAAATGGTACCCTTTCGTTGATATGAATCATTTGCGAAAATACCTGAGCAAAACGTAGAAGATCTTTCTGCACGGATCGTTTGTTTGTTTGACGTAATTTCAATGCTCTCATCCACAAAGAAATACACTTCCCAAATTGCATGTTATCTGCACAGACAGCACCACGGTATATAATAGGATGAGGAATTTCTGGATTATTCTGACCAAGTATTCTCTCTCTTACTATCAATGCTTCCAAATGTAATGCATGGGGATCATCCTTCTTGGCTTCCAGTTCTTTCAAATTCTTAGATTCCAACCTATTCTCATAAGCCGAGATACGTTCTAGTATTTTTTTCTCAACTATACTGTTACCATCACTGTATCGTTCTAGCATAGCTAGCATGAGATAATGGTAGGTCTTCTCCAGACTATAGTTGTCTTTATCATTAGCAAAGGAAGCACCAAGAAGTTCGAGTCCTTCTATTCGATCAACTTTAGAACAGCTTTGAAGTGACATGAGATACTCAGCCACCTCTGCTTGGCTGCTCTCACAAGCAACCATCAAAGGTGTCATTCTGTGTTCATTAGCCATCATTTTAGCACCGTGTTCTACGAGCAGTTTTACTATTTCCACGTGTCCACATTCAGCTGTAAAGTGTAAAGCGGTGGCCCCACAGTGCGCCGTAGCATCAGGAGCTGCCCCATGCTCGAGCAAATACTGTACAACAGCCTTGTGCCCTTTGTAACAAGCAATCATAAGACATGTATTGTCATATTTGTTGGCAATATGAATATCTGCGTTATGTTCAATTAAATATGACACAATATCTAATCGTCCGTCAAAACAAGCCGCACGTAGAGGTGTCGAGTTTGTGACCGTTGTGTGATTGACGTCTGCCCCATGCTCAACTAATGTCTTCACAACGGGGTAATGTCCCGCTCCAGCCGCACACCATAAAGCGGACGCACCTTCTATTACATATCCATTGAATTTCACGACTCCCTCTTGTTCAATATTTACATTATATTGCTCCAAAAGCAACTTGACAGCTGCATCATGTCCATTTCTTGCAGCGAGAACCAAGGGGGTACACTTCTGTCCAGCATGTTCGTGAACTTCCGACAACAAGCTGCCGATTTCATCTCGTGACTTGTCGTGTAATAAAGCGCCCAAAGTGATAGCTTTGCCGTCCCTTGAAGCGTTAAATATACGTTCACCGTTCGTCTTCATCACTTTCATTGAAATACTTCCATACGGGACTTAAAAAGGCGAATTTTCCACAACTCCTCCACATTGCCAAATAAACAAGGCCATCCTGACGGAGGAAATTCCCCGTCACCACTGCGCAGGCGTGATTGAACCACCAATCAAAGTGAGCAATGGACATGGAAACGAGGCGAAAGGTTACCCTTCTCACAAATGTTTATCCATATCAGAGAGCCAAATGTTCACTTTGTCTGCTTACATGTATGTCTGTGTAATCACCGGATGTCCTTCAGAGTAAACAAGTATTCGAACTCCGAATAATTTGCAAGCCCCCTCTCTATCGTCCGCCCCGGCGGTTTGACGTATGTATGGAAACAGGGTCAGGGACAGGGCGACGTACCCGAGTGTGGCCGGGAATGTGGTGAAAACAAACCTAGCTCTGGAAGTTGAACACAGACTGTTACATTACCTGGTATATTTTACATATTGACGTGTTTTAGCCAATTGTATACGAAAGTGGTAAAATAACACTTGTTTCTGTGATCGCGCAAGTCCACTCTACTCACCGCGAGATATAGACAAGGTTTGCAACAGAACACAATTTACCGTACGGCAACATGAACTTTCAACCTGTCGTTAAAATACTCACACTCAGCAAACATTTCGAAAATTTTACCTTCCGTCACTTCCTAGTTTCCAAATTTAATAAACTTCCGATGAATCGTGTCGTTGTTACAATCGGACCATACCTACCAAAGAATCGACCGATTTTTGACGCCGTGTAGGAGAATTAGAGCAAATAATTTCATTATTATCATTTTATTGTTTTCTGATAGAAACATTCTGATACATATCTCGGGAAACAAGTGCTGTGACACCGTTCTAATAAACCCGTGTTGTTTTACTCCATTCACATATCATCGGCCAAATATGTCAATATTATCGATATTTTATTATATTCTGAAATATACAATGTATCTCGTCACCATGTTCATTTCAACTCTAGAGTTGAAACGAAGACGGTTTCTGATGAGTAGTCTAGTTCCAATACGATCCGAGTTACGATTTACACTGCGTTTATCACATCACGTAAGTAGTGTAAATCGTAACGCGGATCGTGGCGGACTGGTGTCGGAGTGAACGGAGCATATCTTTCCAGAGCTAATTAATAAACCCTGGGTGGTGAAAGGTAACAAACCCGATACTAGTACCTTGGGCAATCTGATTTAAAATGTAGGAATACGGCTTGATTACTTTATTTAGTTCTATCTATTTGTTTCGTATAGGTCTAGGCCTACTGTCCTTTATTTTCGATTCTGTTGCTCTGAGATCTGTGAATGAACGTCTCCATGGCAAATAAGGAGGCTATCACTCACGGAACAACAACTTGTGAAATCGAAATAAAACGACAGTATACGAAGGAAGTAGAGCCATACTCCTAACTCAGCTTTTAATCAGATTGCGTACGTGTAATTGTACCCTCGATATCCGATGTATACTTTAGAACCGTTACGGCCTAATTAAGCGAAATTTTGTATCATAACATATAATTGGATACATTAGGACACATGGACCCGGGGATACGGACACGTATTTTATCATGATACTGCACAGAATGGGAAGTATTCCTTTTGCGAATAAGAATTAGTTAAAGTTTTGATACCATGATTATACATCATATACAACAAAACCTACGCAGCAGCGGACAGTGGAGGGGTGGGGGTGGGGGTGGTGGTGGTGGTGGAGGTGGGGTATACATGTTATCCTACGGTACTATCAAATCTTTCTGGGTCAGCCAGTATTGTTGTTGTAGGATAAACTGCATATGAGACGATATATGTTGTGTTAAACTGGAACCATAGACTTTATTTGTCAAAGCCCTGATGAGTTCGGCCCTCCAAGGCCAGAGCTAGAAGTCGACTCAGATGCTCACAGCTCGACGGTCAAAAGCCAAGTCCTGTATCTGCGACGCTATGGTCGTTACAATAATTAAATTACAATAAGTCACGCAAATGAGATGAGCTTTTAAGAAAACAATAGGTCATGCATATTATGAGCGTCATGGTGAAGAAAGAAAGGATACTAAACTTTAACTTGAATGACATCTCCAGACATACGATATTAGTGTATCTATTGTCTTGACACCCATGTGAGCCATATTCATTTCTCTGACTACGTGGTTGGCGACATGTATAAGCAGTGTCATGTCTGAACTCAAACACAGTAATTACGAATTCATGACAGTACTGTAAATAAAATGCTTTGTTGATACAAAAATTATGTTATATTCAAACTACTACAAGTGGTGCATGTTTATATGCAAGAAAGGCGGAACGTCCAAAGAACTTACACGACATAAACTATACAGTAACTGTTCAGAACAATATAAACACTGTACAAATCTTTGAAATTCTCAGTTTCAAAGCATAATAAAGGAAATATCCTAGTTGTAAATTCGCGACATTTTGTGAACATATGCGTCGTATAAGTGATGATGTAAGTTTATTTATCCACGGCTTGTCATATCTCAGACCACGAAAAGTATCAAACCATAGACTAAATGATCAAACTATGGTTCGGGATTATCGCACAAAACCATTGACATTATTTGGAAGGAATATCCTTCGCATTTCTTAACAAGGGCAAAATGCCAGGATACGGTACTCACTGTCTGTACAAGATGAGACAACATTGTGAAAAATATAAAAGTTACAAGGGCATTCCATTATCGTGAGATTTGGTGGGGATGGTCGATGTCTTCCCTTCGTGATGATCAAAATCGTTTATCAAGATCGTGGTGAGGAGGAGGAGGACGAAATTGAGACATAGCTCAGACTACAAAGTAGAATGAAAGATCTGCCGTTGTAGGCGCTCTACTTAAGACCAGGGAGATCTTTTTGTAAATATTGAAAAAATTATTGAAAACCCAGAGCGAAATTATAATTTTGAATCCCAAATCCATACAAATCACTCTTTTGATCTTTTGATACAAACACAGACTTGGTCTATGCTGTTTAACTTTTTTTTTCAATTAGAAAAACATAGTGGAGTTGTTTTGATTAATTGAAAATCTTTCTCACTAAATGTACAGATCTGTGGAATGGTGCTACTGGGTTTTTCAGTTTCAAGAGGCTGCCATGGTCCATGGGTGGATCAAATTTGCCTAGACGCTCTCTCTGTCATCGTCTCAATTCACCAGCTCAATTCACTCGTATGGCATATGGTGCGCCCCCATCGGTTACACGAGACTGACGAGCCGTGTAGGCGAACCACGACAAAGTGGGGCAATGTGACCGTTCCAGACTGCAAACAGGAAATTGAAAATACAGCGCCCTCACTCACATTGGGGGTATCATGATCCCATAGTACCGTTTCTTAAGAACTTTGTCCCTTGGTATTCTGTAGAAATGTAAATCGGGGATGTTTTTCGCATTGTTCAAACATCGAGTAAAGCAACAGTGCTCGCTCTATGAGTAACCAAGTCACCTATATCATGGATACCCTCAAGGTACACACAGACAAGAAGTAGAGCGCCACAACGGCAAATGTTGGAAAGGCCTATTAATATAAGTGGCTTCACCATGACGATTACACTGTGATCAGTGAGTTTCATGTAACAAAATTGATTAATCAATATCATTTATATCATTAATAAGTGCCAATTATTCATTAATATTAAAATTGATTAGTAACATCAGTTGATGATCGACACTATATTAGAAGAATTCACCTAGTGTGCCGAGGTTCGATAAACTCCAGTGAACACAACTAATTACCCCAGGGAATTAGACCAAGCAGAAGGTGTTGTCACAGGTATTATTTGATATCGAATATGTAAAAACAAATTAGGGTCGGCGTGAAAGACTATAGGTGGGGTCGGGTAACCCGAACCAAACAATTTTTTTATTAGGTATATTAATCATCATCCTCAGGAGTAAAAAAAAATGTTTGGTTCATGTTACCCGACCCCACCTAGTTTTTCACTGCCAACCCCAAACTTTTCTTTTACGTATTCGATTAAAAAAAAAATCGCCAAAATTTTGAAGTCTCACGAGAAATAGCGGATGCGGAAACTGACATCAACTTAAAAAGACAATATACAGCTGTTCTTCCAATCTGTAATAGCTGTACATCTGATAGGAAGAAATAAATAACACAGAGACCATCTGGAAAAAATGGAAAACCTGAACTAGACACTCACACACGAAAAAAATATATCATAAAATAAAATAAAAAAATCTACCTACCCCACCTATTCTAAAATTGAGCATAATCGGAACCACACATTTTTTTTATTAGGCCTATTCATTAATAAACCAAGATGAAAAGGGTTTCATTTAAATTAAAAAATTAAAAACCGCAAAATAGCGATATCCATCTGGCAATTTTTTAATGTTCTCCCCAGGCGTGAACATGCAAAATATCGTTATCGGTTCAGTCATGCGCAGTACACTTTCAACGTTTGCAGAGTTTGTCAGACACTATGTTGAACTGCATGCATACATAAGCTTTGTGTGACCATAGTGTAATTGGATCACCTGACGACAACAACTACTACTACTACTAGTATAGTGTTGTACATTGTTGGAGTGAATGGTGGGAAATTATTGGTTGATATTGGCTTTTATAACAGGTGAGCAGCCTAGAATTTATCCTTGGAATGATAGACCCTACCTTAATTTATGGTGCCGACCCTAAACATTTCTTTTATTTTCATTTCAACAGTTTTTGAAAATCTATCTATACTGTATTCATGATATGTTTTTCCTAAGAGTCAGACTGTGTGCGATCGTCGCTCTGATGAGATCTCGAAGTCGATGACTAATTCATATATGACGTACTACCAATTAAATATGCCGGTCTAAGTTTAGTATGTCGGATATAATTTATTCGAATGAATATATTTCAGTAGTTCATAGGTGAAATTAATTCTGCTTTTCTGTACAGTCCGCGAAAATTCTTATGAAATTTCTTGCTGCGGCCTTGCATGCAAATATACAACCGCTCCGACTTCAAATACGTTCCACGAAGCTTTTTTTTTGTCGTACCCGTCTTTTATTTTGACCTGTGCTTGCTGGATATTTAAAATTAATTTAATTACTATGTAAACCATATTTGAACATTTTTGTTACATTCAAAAGGGTAAAATGGTGCATATGCGTCTATTTCCGTGTACATTTTCGTGCCAAAGTATCTTTGGTGGTAAATATTTCTTTAAAATATCACATTCCATGTGTTTTTAAGACTGTAACTTGAATTCGAATAATGTAGTGTTCAAATAAACAAGTTAATTAACTAAAAAATATAATGAAATAAAATTCCGACCTACCTACCCTATTTTCTGCAGTCATGTTATCGGAAACAAATAGTTTTTCTAGTATACCTTAGAACGGAGAGGGCAGGGGAAATCAACCCGGTCTGTTTGATAAAATATGCCCCTCCCATGACTTCATTTTCTAAATTATGTCCCTCCCTCAATTTCCTTTCTTTAAATAATAATGATAATAATAGTTTTATTTCGAGAGCAAGCTCATAAACAAAATAAATTGCACGAACAACACAAAAAACAGACACAAAAAGACTAATTTACAGTACACATTTAAAAACATTCAATAAAGAATCTTCTCCAAAATTTACTATTAAAATGACAAAATCTGACAATGATGCAGCAATTAAAATATTATTACTCTCTTTAAGTCTAAAATAAAATTTAGATTTCAGAATACGCTGCTTACTTTCAAAAGTCATAATGAAACTACGAACAAACATGTTAGAAATACTAACACGCCTCATTATACCAAGTAAAATTCTAAAAGCATTATTGTACGCAACTCGTACATCATTAAAACACTTACTGGTATAAACACTCCAAATATGCGAACAATACATTGACGAACAATAAGCTTGAAATAAAATACATTTAACAGAATATGAACAATTCCAAAAATTACGAATAAGAGAGTTAGCCTTGGCATAAAATGATCTCATTTGACGTCTGATATCGTCATTGTCATTACCGTCAGAATTAAAGATAACACCTAAATATGAATGCTTGTTTACAAATGGGAGCACTGTATTGTTAAGCTTCACCTGAGGAATGTTCGAAATATTACATCTTGGTGGCATAATAGACAGGCATTTAGTCTTCTTGGGATTAAAAATAATATCGTGCTTCATAGCATATTTACAACACGTTTTTACAAGACTGTTGAGACATTTTACTGACGGACATATCAAAACAATATCATCAGCATACACGAGATGGTTAATACACTTACCTCCAAGGTGACAGCCAATCTTAGTCCCAGTTAGCGAGCTACTTAAACTATCAATATACACTGTAAAAAGACGAGGCGATAGAATGTCACCTTGTCTAACACCATTACTTATAGGAAATTGCTCAGACAAGACGGATCCCCATCTGATACAAAATCGTTGACCGAAAATTTGACCCTCCCATTATTCAATTTTATTGCCCTCCCGGATTAAAAAAAAATCAGTAACTAAAATATTATGCTTTCTGATGCTTCCCAGCGTAATGTTGCATGCCATGCCATTCCAGAAATAATATTTCATCATTTTTTTATTATTAAAAACTACAAGGTAAGTCAGGCTAGTAATCTCTTTCACCATGCATCCTGCAGAGCCCCCCATAAAGACATACATAACTAATAGCCACCGGCCAGAATGTACAAATCTTGATAAAAAAGTGAACAGATGGCTATAAAATACAACTATTAAAATACAAAACGTGAAAAGGTTGGGAAAAATATAGTTCACATTTGACAGTTTCTATTAGTATCTTAGTTTTGTGGTCGAATAGGCTTTGTATCTCAGAGTCTATGTTTTCTCAGCGTGCCAACATTGTGTGATGACCAAAAAATGTAAATTTATATTTAAATAGTGGGCTACAAAAAATACTTTTCAATGTGTTTTGACCTAATATAAATGTACTATGGACAAACAAGTAACAAATAAAATTCGCTGACAACTAAATTCAAATTACTGTCAGCTCATTATAGGCAAAAAAAATAATTGTTTCTGGTCAGCGCTCGCATCAGTTAAATACCCTCGCATCGGTCTTTTTTGTGTATTTTTCCCGCCTATGCAGTCTGCAGATCCATGGGGAAACACTAAAATAACCCTCCCTATTTCAGCGAAGACAACTGCACAGTCAATCATGAACAAGCAAATGACATCTGCTCCACTTACACACTTGCTCTAAAGTAGTAAATAAAAAGTACGGTAGCTGCCATAGATAGTAGACTAAATGATAGGTTTCTTGAGAATTAAATTATAAATAAAAATCCGCGTCGTCGCACCATTTTTTCTTCCGTAAGGAAGAGATATATTTATGGGTGGAAGTCTGTGTGTCTGTGTGTCTGTGTGTGTGTGTGTGTGTGTCTGTCTGTCTGTCTGTCTGTCTGTCTGTCTGTCTGTCTGTCTGTCTGTCTGTCTGTCTGTCTGTGTCATCGTTTTCTCCATAACGGCTTGCTCAATTCAAACGAATTGAAGACTTGATTAGGTTTTGGTAAAAATCCCGTGAATATTAATGAGCAATTTACGTAATTAATGATTTTCGGTAACTAGGCTATATCTCAAGAATGCACCCTTCAAATTCATTATATCTTGGTACACACATTTGCGATACCAAAGCACACCTATCCTGGAAATGTTACTTATGTAGCTTTTAGTTTTAATAAGTTATTGGCATATTTTCGATTGGCCACAAAAAGAAAAAAATTGTTCCTCGTCAGGAAATGTCGTCTAAAGTGGTGCGGCTTTATCACCATTTTCTAAAACACGACTGGCTCAATTCAAACGAAATTTATTGCATGTGTTCTGTAGGGTAGTGACAAGAACTGATTAGGTTTCGGTAAACATCCCAAGAACATTAACGAGAAATTTACATAATTAATGGTTCTCGGTAATCAGGCTATATCTCAAGAATGCACACTTCAAATTCAATATAATTTGATACATGCATTTGCGATACCAAAGCACACTTGTCCTGAAAATATTATTGATGTAGCTTTTAGTTCTAATAAATTATTGGCATATTTTTGTAGGCCACTAAATAGGAAAAAAAGTTTCTCGTCAGGAAATGTTGTCTAAAGTGGTACGACGATGCGCTTATTTTTTTATTTTTTTTTTACATTCTCAACAAATGTCACAGTACATGTTGTGGTTGGCCAGGAGATCACTAACATCAATGAGCAAATAGCAATCAATGAGAAAAAAAAACTTATTACATATGTTCTGCTGTATTCCAACAATTGTCTGTAGGGACGACAATCTCAAAACTTTGCCCTTATGGAAGACATTCAGTTTACATCTGCTAGACAAACTGTCCTGACCAGAAACAATTCTCCCTTTTTTGGCCATACACATAACAAATTCTATCTAATCTTGCAGACCGTTGTGAAACCATTTCTGGTTCTCTCTAAGACTCCCACCCCTCCTAAACACAATAATTAGTCTTCTTAATACCAACTCACTTACAACAATACTCAGTTATTTAATAGGATTTAACTCTATCCTTGATCCTCTACTCCAAGAGTACTAGTGAGGTCATCATATCAGCAAATAGGATGAAAAGATATGTAATCTTTTACGAAACCTTAGCACCATACAATCGATGGGTATACTCTGTAACATAATACTCTGTAAATTTACTTCCACGACGTCACATTTGATAATTTATAGAACAGGCTACAGTGTTCAATACAGTCAAACCATTTCTCAAAGTCGATAAATGCTATATTATATATACAGCCTCCCTTTTTGATGATTAAATAATTGGAAATAATTGCACACCAATATAAATACTGACGACATGTTATAATGTAATATGACTTATGAAACCTCGCCTTCTCATCGATAATACGACTATATTATTTTCTAGCCAAGAATGGAGTGTGTTCTCTAAAATATTACAACTAATTTGCCCATTATTGGACACAGAGAAATTCCCCTATAGTTATCTACACAACCTTGATCACCTTTCCCTTGTATTGGAGCAATAACACCTTAATTCAATCAGCAAGAAAGACTCCTGACTCAAGGTTTACACACCATTTTCTTCCCGTAACCCCCATATAAAATGGTATACTCCTATTGACGTTCTGTACGTATATCATAATAGTATCAAGTTATCATTCCCGAGTTGCTATGTAAGAAATATGAAAGAGATCCCATTGTAAACTTACAATAATATTTATAAAAATGCATATTGATGAGGATGTTGAAATAAAGCCTGTAAATCATTATTCACGGGAGCACTGTTTATTTTCACTGTAATGCGTATAAGTCGCCAATTTTTCGTACATCATGTTAAAGAGAAATGTATAAAATTATACCGTAATTAGTACGACTTTTGAAGGATTTAATACAAGCAACCTTACTTAACACTAAACCTAGCATACCGAGGTAAGTTATATAGTCTCCTTTCATTACCAGAGTTCATTATCATGCCATGTGCACAGAAGATTTGCAAAATAGCAAAACATGGGGCTCTGTTAATGATATTTATGTCAATGGTATTCCTAACTATTCTGCTGGTGGTGGTGGTGGCTACAATAACCAATTCATATACAACTAGTATGAACCTTAAAAGGAGACCAGTATACTTTCCAAGGTATGATACCGTTATGACGTTATAATCATCTTATTTTTTATTAGCACAACTGAACTGAGGTACATTTGGTACGTGTGTGTAAAATGGCAAACTAATACAAAGATGTTAAATATCGAACATTTCAGGGCATATGCAAACTTATACCTTGCAGAAAAATATCCTTGATAACCAATATATATAATCAGTAGTGGTTAAACCACTTGCCTCTTACCACTGCGGTCGGGGTTCGAACCCCATTCAGGGTGCGATTGAATTTACCACGCTGTAAGTAAGAAGAGTGTCGTTCAGTTTGACTCTACCGAACAACGCAGGTTTTCCCCCGGTTTCCTCCTGCATTAACACTGAACCCATGAGGGATGGCCCTCACTGGACTTCTTGGGAGACAAGTGTTTAAATGCTTAAAGAACTATCCAGTATAAATAAAGATTATTATTATTATTATTATTATTATTATTATTATTATTATTATTATTATTATTATTATCATGTACTATTATTTAATTATTATGTACCAGGCACTCAAATAAGAATATGTTATAATGATTGCAATTGATTGATGTATTTTGTCCATTCTTCAAGGCTTAGGACAAACGGAATATAATATTGATAATACATTTTTGGTTTTATCATATATGGTTTCTACCATAGGAAATCTTAACATATTTTCTTTCATGACTGATAAATCATTCATAACTTTTTCTGTAACTAAATATGATAGCAACACTTTATCCTAGCAGGTGAAGTGAAACAAGAATGCATATATTATTCAATTTTTCACATTCATTTCAGATTCATGAATGTTACACCAGCAAAAGCTTTCTGTGGAGAGACTGGTAATAAAACTACAGTCAAACAACTGAATGATTCCATATCTCTATCAAGGTAAAATACAGATTCCTAAACTTCAGCAGCTCAGCAGAGCACATTCCCCCACAACCACTATTGAGCATGTCTTGATTCGCAAGGTGAAAAGATAAACCACTAACAGTGGCAATAGTTTAGTTACTATAATAGTGAAACAAGAATGCATATGTTATTAAATTTTTCTTTCAGATTCATGAATGTTCCACCAGCAAAAGCTTTCATTGGAGAGAATGTTAATAAAACTACAGTCAAACAACTAAATGATTTCATATCTCTATCAAGGTAAAATACAGATTCCTAAACCAGCAACTCAGCAGAGCACATACCTCCACAACCACCATTGAGCATGTCTTGATTCGCAAGGTGAAAAGATAAACCACTAACAGTGGCAACAGTTTAGTTACCATAACAATATGATATAAACAAAACATTGTCTGTCTCAATCTTATCACCAGTTCTACATTTTACCATCTGGCATATCTTACCAACAATACTATATTTTATCATATGGCTCAAGAAAAATCTTACCAACGGTGCTACATTTTATTGTCTGGCTAAACAAAATCTTACCAACAGAGATATATGTTGATCAAGATGATAAAATGTAACAATGTTGACAAGATTTTTGTTGAGCTAAACATTTTGTTTCAGGTTTAGTGATTTTCATTGTAGTTCAATGTGTTTATATATGTATATATGAGTTTAATAAAAACAAGTGCTTTCGGAAAAGAAAGGAAATGAATTATTCCAGTGCGAAGGATTCACTAAGAATATTTCTGTAAATTCCACTTTGATAATATTATTGACAGTGATTTTAATCATATACCTTAAATGATATAACCCATTTGTACTTGTACACAAACAGTATCACACGTGAACATACAGAGGACAAGGATATATGTATCAATGTGGCACTAAAATACCAACCTATGATGAAAGAAGAAAATATCAACAAATTAACAAAAACTATTGTAGAAAGCTTACATCTGCCATGGAAACAAAATGATTCCAACAGAGACAAAATACGGTAAGTCTATTAAGAGAACTAGTCCAAAAGAGAACAAGCTATTACGTTACAAATATGGACTTCAATTATGATGTTTTACATTATTTTATTATTCGTTACAAGCGCCTTGATTACTATAGCAAATGAAGAATGTTAACAAGTTGCTGTACCATTACTTAACAAAATAGATTACTTTTTTACAAGTTAACATTTCTACTTGTAGAATGAATTTTTTTAAAGTGAAACAAAAAAAGACTGTGTGATAGAAATTTTCATTTGTAACTCTGAACCAAGAGTCCATGGACATTCATTCTCAGATTACTTATTGCCTATTATGTTTGTTCGATTTATATTTTATCACAGGGAACAACTAGCTGAGGTGTCCACTATTCAGGAGCAATTCAGCTTAACTCAACAGAATGTCAGAGTGGGAACACGGATAAAAACATCTGTTGGTAACAAACCAGTATATATGTTAAACTCCGTTTTCAAATATCTATCCAAGGTAAATTGCTCTTAGACTCTGTCCTCTTGTTTTATCATATCTTTAAAATGGAACGAGCTGTTTTAGTGCAACTGAACTGAGGTTCAGTAGTGCTAATGTCATGGTGAAATGTGTGTATGTGAATCTTTATCTGTGTGTGTGTGTGTGTGTGTGTGTGTGTGTGTGCGCGCGCGCGCGTGTGTGTGTGTGTGTGTGTGTGTGTGTGTGTGTGTGTGTGTGTGTGTGTGTGTGTGTGCGTGTATATGTAAACGACTTAAAGTCAAAAGCCACCCGACCGATTGCCTTGGTATTTAATGGGGAATATTACTTAGAACATGTAAATGGAAATTGTTCAAATGAAAATGATCGCATCTGAGATGTGTGTTTTGGATCAAAAACCATTATTGCTGGTAAATAAACCAGATTGGCCTGAAATTTGGTGGCCACATTCTTAGGGGTGTGTAGATTAAGCATTTCATGATATGGTGATTCCATTAGTGATATTCAAATTAGGTCTAGAAATGTAACTTTTTGGTTAAAAACATATCTCAAAAAGTACTTGGTCGATGGGGCTGAAATTTGGTTAGATGTTTTAGACGTGTTATTCTACAGATGTTCAAAATATTTTGACACGTTTGGCCCTAGCAACCATGACCACGCCCTTAGCAACAACCAAATGCTGGTATATTTTGCTAAAAGGGTTGTCGGTTGAGTGGTCAAACCACTGACTTATCACTACGGTCGGGTTTGAAAACCATTCATGGTTTGATTAAATGTACCATGCTGTAAGTACTCCGGTTTCCTCCTGCATTAACATTGAACCCATGAGGGATGGCCCTCACTGAACGTCTTGGGAGACAAGTGTTTATGTAAAGAACTATCCAGTTTATAAATAAAGATTATTATAAAATAACATCCTGTAGGCAAGTGAGTAACCATTCAAAAAATGTATACAAATATACCTAGCAACAAGGGCACACATATAGCAACGGTCAAATGAAGAAGGTGTCTATTGCAAAGATAACAGGAACTAATAGACAAATAAATAAACATTCAACAATGTAATAGTATGCAAGTATGGCTAGCAACAAGACCACGCCCATAGTAACAACCATATCATGGCATATATTGCTAAGATAACAAGAGGGAATTTTGTTTAGACAAGTGGATAAACATCCAAACGGTGAATGCTAATATGCCTAGCAGCAAAACCATGCCCATAGCAACATCCAAATAATGGTGTATACAGTAACAGTAACAACAGGGCTGGATAGTCAACTGGATAAATATTTGGCAAATGGACACCTATACCTAGCATAGCATGGATCAGCATGTGAAGAAACATGACAAAAAATATTAATGGCGTTGTCGCACAACTGTACAGTGTTTTTAACGTTTAACTATTGGGAATTTAACAATAATTTCAGGGAAAATATTGTTGGATCTCAGATTGCAAAACATAGCACCCCAGTTAGTTGAATTGAACTATAAAGCACACACAAGTAATATCTTTCACACCAAAATTTGCTTAAAGAGACATGAATTATCTCTTCTGAGAGATAATTTAAATTCTGATCAAAAGAATTTTATTAATCGCTGAAAATATTTCCTTTACTACATAAGATTCAACATTAATTTTTCTACCAATAAACAGCAGGAATTGTTTGCCAGGAAGAAATTTAATTCATGCAGTATTGTTGGCAGTAGTGGAATTCTAGAAGGTAGTGGATGTGGACAACAAATTGACATGGCAGATGCTGTTTTCAGGTAGACTTATTATGTAGTGTACCATCTGCGGGTGGTGAATATCTGAACAAGACTTTCGTCAATATCTTTGGATGGGAGAATTAGGAGAGATGAGAGAACCACATACAGCAAAAGTGATGGCAAAGAATTGCAAGCCCCTCCATCCATCTGTGATGCTAAGGCATAACATGATAGGCATTACAAAATGTTTGGGTCATTACAAATGGGGCTTCTCTGCATTACTGTCCTAGAGTTCTCGAATATATTTTTTGTATCAGATCGATTTGTGAAAGGCCAAAATCCACCTTGATTCAGATCACAAAGTTCTACCACTGCAGAGATGAAATAAACTCCTGAAAAAAGAGGTGGAAATGACAAAATATTATAGACAATAGAATTAAGTGAATTTATTTTTCCCGTTCAAAATAAAACCTATGCAACTATAGATAACCTATCTAAGCATTTGTTGGTGGCGAATTTTTTTTTTTAAATTTGGGGGTTTCAGACTCAAATTCCACCAAAAGCACCTTTCAATGTAGCTGCTAGAAATAAGCTTAAGACCACAATCAATACACTCAGTCAATTCATTTAAAATATAAATTAAGGTAAGATATATATAATTATAACATGTGTGAATGTAAAACGTTCAATATTATCATTAATACCTTTTAGTCTCTCTTTTTTCAGATTCAATGTTCCACCAAAAGAACCTTACACAAAAGATGCTGGTAATAAGACCACAATCAATACACTGAATCAATCAATCTATGTATCAAGGTAAAATGTATAATTTACTTATTGCCTGGCTATGAGGCACTTAGGTAGACGTCCATTACCATGTGGGCTGTTATGTTGTAACTATTTTCCGAGGCTGAAAGCCTGAAATAGTTGTTACATAGTTTTTCATAGCCAAAGCAAATCCCTTATAAGACTTCATTGCTACATGAATATTGCCCTAGGGACAATAAAATGCGACTAGTGCACCTATATGTGAATTTCATTGGATTTATTGTACCATAGTATATTTACAGTTACATAAATAATTGCTTACTAACAGATCTTTCAGTACTGGGTATATGGTATTATGGCTAAGTTCATTACATCTAACAAAACATTTGCAAGAAAAACTTTCCAGTTACAGCTTGTATAGCTTTAAGTGTTGGAGAAATTGTAATCAGAAAGACATCAGTGACAGTTCAAATGTACAACTTTAACCAATAGTTACAACATACCATCCTTGTTCTATATTTTGCTCCTTTTGGCAGGTATAGCTCACTGAAAACACCTGCAAACAAAACCAAATTTGTAAAAGACATGAAAGCAGCTATTCAAGATGGGTTCATTTGGATGCCTGATTTCTCCTTACCTTGGATAACATCTGCAAGTAAAAGAGCCTACTCTTTGCTGAGAAAGAATGGTTTCAAAATGGTCTTTATGCACCCTAATCATGTCCGAGCAATCAACAATGTTTGGAAACCTTGGGGAGTTACAGGACGTCTATCAACTGGTAAGTTGTACTTTATGCCATAATTCATAAATGGACACTATTGCTACCACCAAACTAGAGAGAGTATACAGTTTCAATTAAGCAACACACTATGTTTTTACACCTCACACATTTTCCTTATGAATTACACACTGTTGTCAGACAAAATACAAACATTGATAGTGTGCCTGCAATTCACTGAGTAACTTATTAGATCAATATCACTGTCGGATGAATCAAGGAAGGAAATTAAAACTCTAATTTACCTTCATTGGTTAGCAGTGGGCAACTGTTGCCACTTGGGACTTGGCAAACATGCAGATGAGTAATGAATATTCATATCATGACTCCTAACTGCCTTACTGTCTTCAGATAGATATAGTCGTGAATATTGTGTAGTGTAGATTCAATATTTTAACTTTTCCATTTTTTTCCAGGCTTTTACTTCATCTCTGTGGTGATAGAACTTTGTGATAACATTCAAGTGTATGGATTTTGGCCTTTCAAGAATGGACCAGACAATACGACAGTTCATTATCACTATTACGATAATGTCGTGATATCTAATACCCATAACTTTTCACTAGAGTTTTTAATGATATTTGAACTTCACCAGCTTGGGGTGCTAAAGTTGACAGTTGACCCTTGTAAATATCAATAGAAGTAATGAAATAATAACACATGCAAGCGAGGGAGGGCAATATCACAATTTAGTGCCTGCCTGAGGCTTGGCACTCTTTACCAAAATGCTAATGATGTCGAAACCAAAGGCGATGGCCTCATCAAAATTTTGGTAAGGATTGCCAAATGTCCACTCAACATTCATCATCATTCATCACCAATAGAAAAGTTTCCCTTTCATGCTGCATTTCCAAATTGTTCTTGCAGATAACCATTGAATATAGACATGGCATTATATGTAGGAGCTCAAAGTGTCCCCACAGCTCATTTGTACTTATATTTATTCAAATTTCTGCAAGAAATAATCTTGTGTGCCTCACTGTAGTGACTTTGTCATCTTGAGTGCTCAAGACTGGAAAAAACATGCACACAATAGATGTGCAGTGGTTTATTTAGAGAAGGTCATGTGATTCAATTTTGACCAATGGCAGGTTGTGTAAGAATGTTGAGGTGTAATAAAAGTGGATTATTACTAAATCATTATTGACGCTCTCTTTTATATCATATCTTGGTTTTACAATGCATCGATCTACTGCACATTATTTTGAATCAGGTTTTTGACACATATAGTGATATGTCATGCAGGTATTAAAGCACCTTAGTTTTGTATTACTTGACTAAATAATGTGATGTGAGACTACATTTGAATGTTCATTCATGTATGTATGTATGTATGTATGTATGTATGTATGTATGTATGTATGTATGTATGTATGTATGCGTGACAGTATATGTATGTATGTATGTATGTATGTATGTATGTATGTATGTATGTATACAAGTAATAAATGCCGTCCGGGTAAATACACGCCGACGTAGGAGGCGTGTATTGCCAGGATGGCATTTATCTTGTACCCCGGCTAATAATGCGATGGTGTCATATTCTTTCCAGGAAAAACTCCATACACTCATTGGTTATGTTTTGATTTTCGATGAGACACCCTGACGCCAACGTGACTTCCAATCGAAGCTGACACGTGTCAACAAACTGGATACACGCCTGTGTCAACATTCAATGTCACACACGTATATCGCTATGTTGCACGACGAAAATAGCAATTACATCCCATTCCCAATGGACAGAGTATTTCATACCACTATGTATTTGCTTGATATTATTACGCAGGACATTCATACTACAAACTACTCAATACAATCACATCCATCATGTGTATGCAACTAGTGATATGAAATTTAATCGCCACTGATAAAACAAAACATGGCTACTGACATCAACACTACAACTTTCAGCGAAATTGTGTATCTGTGTCTATTTTGTCCATTCCGTCTTCAGCGAAATTGTTTATCTGTGTCTAGCGTAAAGAAACAGCATATTAATTACATGCAAATGAAATACACCATTCAAACTTTTGAAATGTCGTGTATTACGAAGCAATAGTAGTACCGTCTACCTCTCGCAAGTTGTAGTAAAATACACGATTCAAACTACAGTGCAATACCGTCCACAATTATTGTGACTTTTTTGTCCATTCCGTCTTCATCCCTCTCCTCGGCCCAACTATTCCATACTTGCATGATGAGCTAGTATTTTTTTCTGTGTATTTCTGTGTATTTTTCAGTACACTTGTCTTCAGTTTCTGATCTATGTCCTCAAATGTCATAACAGCAAACCGTCGCTTTCTCCCTGCCATTATACCGTCTACCTTGCAAGTACAAGTTGTAGTATGTGTATTTTATTCACCTTCTAAATACACTCTGAGGTAATGTTTATTATTACGAAAATAGTGTTCAACTTGTGAACGGAAGTCTTATCTGTTCAGTCACAGTCAGGGGTCATGTTTTTGTTATGATTGTCTGCGTCTAATCACTCTTCCCTGGATGCCATTAATTGGATCTCATACACAGCAAATACACTCCCGCCACCGACATTTGATAAATTTGCTACTCTGCTGATACACCGGTCTTCACGCTTTTCCCTGATTGGTCAATAGCCTCATTTGTAACTGTCAGTCGAAAATTTAACGCCCAGCCGGAGTACAAGCGTGTATGTATGTATGTATGTATGTATGTATGTATGTATGTATGTATGTATGTATGTATGCATGTATGCATGTATGTATGTATGTATGTATGTATGTATGTATGTATGTATGTATGTATGCGTGACAGTATATAACGTATACATATATATGTACCGTAAACCAGTGAAACCGTCGCCTCCAAAAGTAACAGCCAATACAATGAAGCAGGCCACGTATGTACAACAGTTCAGTTCCATAAGCTTTATGATCAGTTGATGAATACAGGTTGTGTGACTTGGCAGTGCTGATTTCTTCCAATTCTTTTTTGAACTAGAAGACCGACACTTGAATTAGAAGACCGGTTTGTCGTTATCGGCCACGGTAATAACCCGAATAGAGCCTGACTATTAAAAGACTTCACGATCATGTTTCACAAAGAAGCTAGATTTGGTTAGAGCGCCACCAACCGGCTCTTCCAGGTATTGTGGCGGACATCTTCAAAAATTGTATGGGACTACTACACTAGTGTGTTTGGCCATCAACATTTCTATTTATTAGACACTAAATGTTCGGTGACAGTTTTACCAACATGTCTACAGCATCAAAGCGGTCTCCAGAAAGGCGACTTTTAGTATTCATTGATCCCCCTCGACACCGTAGTGGAGAAACACAAGACTCGGAGCCTGGGGAACGTGGTTTGACTTTGAGTTCCGATTCGAAGTCCAATAACTTGGAAGTTTCAAAACGGAAATCAAACAGTGGTATAACTACAGGTAAATTAACTGAAATCATCGAGAAAGACTGGGTTTATTTTACGTTATAACGCCATCTTAATATCATAGAGATGTATTAGGTGAGAATACAGACTATTATAAACCCAGCTTCGTAAATTATCTTGTGTTACTATCTCCACAGGGGACCCAGAACCCGTGTGACAAACAGAACAAAACAAACAAATAAATAAACTATCAAATAAATGATAAATGAACAAGCAAACGAACGACAAGTATAGGGACAAATAAAATAATTAAATAAACCAGCAAATAAACAGATACTCATGGGGGTATACTACATATGTTTTTTTTCTATACCCATCACATATTTGCTGGTTTATTTAATTATTTTATTTGTCCCTATAATTGTCGTCCGTTCGTTTGCTTGTTCATTTGTCATTTATTTGATAGTTTATTTATTTGTTTGTTTGTTTGTTTGTTTGTTTGTTGTGTTTTGTTTGTCACACGGTTCCTGGGTCCCCTGTGCTATCCCAAGCTTGCAGAGAGCTCCTTGAGATGGCAGCACCAAGACAAGTTTATATTATGATCATGCAGTTTCTAAGTCCAAGGCAACGCTGACCTGAGTACGGAGCCTGGGGTACTGAGTCGGGTATTATTCGATCGGTATGGCAACGTTTTCGGGCAGGGTTGCCTCAGACAGTCACCGTTCACGTTCACCTGTGAGCACCTGGCACAGGTGGGTTGGTGGATACATGATTGATGAAGAGATGGGTCACGGTCATATTGCTCATAGATGGAGGGGAGGGGGGAGAGAAAATAAATGGCTTGTGCACCAGTGTTGAGAGTATTAATCAAAGATGGATGGTTGGTTAGTTGGGGGTCATGGTGGTATAAGGGGAGCCCCTCATACCTCCATGGTTGGGTGAAAGATGAAGGGATGAGTGATTGTCAATAAAAGATTGATGGATGAGTGGCTGGGGTGATGATAGTCCTTCTTGCATATTGAGTAAACTCAGACTTTATTCTGACAATGTCCCTTTCCTTTCTTCTGTTTAGGGACAATGTCAAAATCAAGTCCCATACTTTGTCTGCGATCAGAGTGATGAATGTACTGTAGCAATGAAAGATGAATAGAGGGATGGTTGGATGTATGACTTGGAGAAGTGAGACATGAAGGATGGAGGGACAGCTGAATGGAAGACGGAGGGATGGATGAATGGCTTGAGCGGTGAATGCATCAATGAAAAATGGATGGATAATTGAGTAGTGACTGTGATGGATAGGGTGGCTGAAAGTATGGAAGGATGAATGCATTGCTTGAGTTGTGAATGTATTGATTAAAGATGAATGAATGGCTTGAGTAGTGAATGCACATCAGTGAGTGGAGGGGTGTATGAATGACTTGAGTGGTGAATGCATCAATGAAAGGTGATTGTATATGGAGGGATGAATGAATGAATGGCTTGAGTAGTGAATGCACATCAGTGAATGGAGGGGTGTATGAATGATGTCAGTGGTGAATGCATCAATGAAAGATGGATGGACAGATTAGTGACAAGACATGAACGGATGGAGGAATGATCGATAGATGGCTTAATGTATCAATGGTGGTGATGGATGGAAGAATGGATAAGTGAAAAATGTATGGATGAGGGATTTCTGAATTGAGGGATAGATTGATGGATTAATGTATGGATGGTAATTGGATGGATCATAGCCCCTCCACTATGGATGGATTGATGACATGATGGATGGACGAGAAGATCACAGATAAGCGTAAAATTGGTGTGTTACTGACAAAATTTCCCCTCGGTAATACAATCATCACTCATCTAAAATTGTTTTACATCCACCAGATTCGACACCCTGGAAAAAGCAGAAATTTTATTTGACTAAGGATGGAATTTTAGCTGACCATGACTTTATAAATGAGAACTGTGCTGTGAACCAAATATGGAATTGTGATAACAGTGACGACATGGAATCTGGTTTACTGCAACAGTCCATACAAACTTACCTAGATTTGACCTTCCTCCACACTGATCCAAATAACAGCTTTGAACTTGACATTCATGACGATAGCAATGTTGGTCGGAATAAGGATAGTCAAGGAGAGGATGAAGTTAGGGTAATATCAGATTATTTGAGTCCGTCTTTGTTGTCTGAAAAATCAGGAGTACAGTCACAGGAGACTAGTTACAGTAACCCCCTGGGTATGCTGTCAGTACAAACTGAATTTGATGTGCTTCAGTCATCCAGCCAGAAGCTTCTGGCAAAATATGGTCTTTTGGCCAGTATGCCATCTTTAGATCCTAGAAGCGAAGATACAGAGGACAGTTCTGTGGAGAACATGAGTAATATGTCTCAAATTGAAAATAGTAGAATCAATGATACTTTTCAAAAAGACAGCAATTGCTCTGGGAAACAAGGATATCATCAGCCTTTGAAATGTACAAATACAGGTACAAGTTTGGGTGAACTCAATACGATTGGAAATTGCAATAAGGATTTGATATCTTGCAAAGATGATGATGTAGCACAGGCATCCATTACTGAGTCTAACCAGTGTGAACTTGATGTTTTACCCAGGGAACCGCAGTTCATTAACTTTACAGCAGAAAAACGTCAGCTAGTGTCTACAATAAATGAACAACAACAACAACAACAACAACAACAACAACAACATCATCATCATCATCATCATCATCATCATCGACAACAACAACAACAACAACAACAACAACAAACAAAACTGAATACTGGAAATCGAAATGACAGGCCACTATGTATACCCATGACATATCCAACAGAACACAACATATCAGAAAACCAATCATGGAAAAAGCTTAATATAACAACACTTGTTGATTGTACCAACAAGACAATGAGATACAACCTATGTGTAGTAATATTACAAGGTGAGTTGAGAAAATTAAGAATTTATTTGTATCAAGTCTTTTGCATAGCCGGTAAGATATGTCATTGTGGGTGTTCCATTCTACCAAGTCTAGTTACTATACATGTAGTCATTTTTGTTTTCTACAAACTCTCTCTCTCTCTCCACGTATAGTCAAATGGACAAATTTTGACAAAAATATAGCGAAATCTCCTGCTGGGGAAAGGGTGAACAGCACATGTCAGTAGTAATCCATCACACACTGACATGTGGTTGTAATTGGTTACTTCATTCAGTTTACTACAAACTCAACCTCCAGTGTGAAAGTAAGTCACATGAGGACATGATAAAATCATCATGTTTATATCAGTGCTCCAATAGCATAAACTAACTCTGTCAGTGGTACGAATGGAATGCTGTTCTAGGGAAATCCATTTGACTATATGGTGGAGATGATCAAGATGATCATAGTACGTATAGGGACTAGACTAACTTGTGAGTTTTATGTAAGCGGCAACATAAGTTAAGCACCCAAGACCATGAATCTTTCAATCATTTTACATAGCCTGAAAAGAAAAGCTGTGTCTTGATAACTATGTATAGATCCCAATTTCATATTTGATATTTGTTATGTATATTATATTATATTATGCTTGTATTGTCATAATTATGATCCTACTTGTTATTCTGCAGTATTACCATCAAAAGAAGTGCTCATTAAATCAGGAGTAAATGTAAGTTGACAAAAATGATTTGTAATATTCACAGTTTGAAAGATTTCCCTTCATTCAGTAAGGACAAACACAAATGACATAAGGAACCTTTCTCACAAAGAGTCAAAGATTAGAAATGATAGAATGCACACGTCATAACCTTCCAGCTAAATCATTGGAAGAAGAATAAATGGGAATAATATAATTATACCTACGCCATCTTAGTGTCAGAAAAATAGGGGAAATACATAATGGCAATTCCGAGTGTTTCTAATTCCTAGTTCGAACACAGTCAAAAAGTGTACTTTTGAATAGCACTCCTAGTGGCCAAACTCTACAATTCTTTCATCTTTCTGATAATGATTAGACTGGAATGTGGTGTATACAGTTTATTTACCTGCCAGTATATCCATTGATTTAAATTGCAGTACTCCATGCATTTTTATGAAACCTTGTTTTTTTTAGACTACATCCAGTCATACTAGAGTTTGGCAATTTTTATGTCATATTTCTCACAGAGGGAATCTCAGTGTAGATATCAGTTTGTTGTCTGATGGAGTAAAGTAACAGCAGTTGATGATAAAAGTTTTTATATTGACTCTCTTGTGTTCAGGCTGGTCAGTACGTCACACTAGCATCGCTACTTGTGGCAGATTGCAGTAAGCAATGGGTCAAGGTAAGGTTATCATAACCTGCTCCTTGTAGTGTAGTTAGTTAGAGCTCACCCAAACCTAGGGTGAGTGTTTTACAGACTGGCTGTATCACTTGGCCATGTCTCTCTCACAAGATGAGTGCGAAGGGGGGCTCCTGATGTAAGGACTCAAGCAGTCAAGAACAATTCTTCATGTGGAGACTGCAGGTGCTATGTTGTCAGGACTGGGTAACTCTGGTATGGCCTATGGGCTGACTGGGAAAGCCTAACAGTTCCACAGTCCCAAACCTGATGTATGGGTGTCTTTATGTGTGTTTTCATCTGCATAAAAAAGAAAAAGTTGGTGTAGAACAAAAGAAGAATTCCTATGTTCCACAGCTAGGTAGTACTAATCCAAAACTCTGATTCATACCGACAATTAGGTTTAAAAAGCCAAAGTCAGATTAGGATTAAACTGTTGGTTTTAAAAACCAATTGTCTGGCAGATCTGTGCATTTGTTGCAGTTGTTATTTTTGTGATGTTACACACCTCAGAGCATGCTGGAAATAAGATACGTTCAGCTATTTTATAAGTCAATCTCAGTCAACATTCTTGCGGCGTTGTTTAAGTGATCTTTCTTGTTCTATAATCCTTTCATTTTCATCACTGTATTAACTTATATGTGTGCTTTTAAACCTAGATAACTTTATGGAGAAAAGCAGCCTCACTGGTGGAGAGTATTTTACCAGGAGATATTGTAACATTTACAGGTGAATATCTCTCCTCACTGTTTTTGTCATAGGTTCATGGAAAAAGTTCAGATCTATCCCCATATCTTCGGTATTTTACTAGTCTATAAAATTTATATGAAATATATGTTAAAAAACTCTAGATTTTATATGAAATGGTATATTAAAAACTAGACTTATTCACCCTCGTTACATTGTTAGGGGAGACCACTGTACTGTGTAGGTCAGTGACAATGTTGCATTTATGTCTTGTATACAATAGATGTATCTGTAGATAGTTGGAGAGGTGAATATTTCTGTCAGACTACTTACAAGACCACATTTCTGCCAGCAATGCAAGCAAATAAAAGTAAGTATAATCTATTTTTTTATATTATGACGATAAACAGAAATGTTTGTGTCATGTTTATTGTATTACATGTACTCACAGTGTTGGCAAATTATTGAGAATGATTTCAAGTTTTCACCTACACCTGATGTCGTGAAACAAGTGGGAGTAACAGCATGCCTATGAAGTGATTGTGATCCAACTGTGCAGACTTCAAAATTTGAATATATATTTGATAGTGAGTGAGTTCTGCAGCTCTCAGGGTTCCCATTACTGGCCGGTGAAAGGTGTTGCCTATGTGTGAGGGTTCCCCGTCACATTGTACCTTACAGACTAGGTTCCCACCAAAGATTCTATAAAATACAAAGGGAACCAGTCAGTATTTTTTACTGAAGGTAACTGTGTTTATAATAGTTCTGAAGTTGGAGCCATATCTATTTACATATAACTGATATGTTTAATCCTGGTGTGTTGATCTTCTTTCAGTTATCCTCACTGTTGGAAAATCTCACTATGATGAGTTAGTACTTTGGGTCAAAGGTCACCATCCATATTTATCAGTGTCTGCTGGAGAGTTGCCAAGGAATAGGCAGTCACATGGTAAGTTTTAGATTGTACTGTGAAAGATAGAAAACTGACTTGACGAAACGCTTCCTATGTAAAGGCCCAGATCGGATTAGGTTTGTATTTTATGTAGGATTAACAATTGTTTGGCCAAACTATAGAAAAAGTTGGTCAAGAACACGAGAATAATCTCATCTGTATGGCTCTACTGATAGGCATATCCTAAAACTCTGGCTGGGCTTTTGGTCTGCTCATTTGGCTGGGTGAGGAATAGCAGACAGAGGGAAACCATCCTTACCATATGGCATATTGTAAGGTTCTGTACTGTAGACCTGGAAATTTTCATTGCAGACTTATTTTTGCTTTAATATTTCAAAAACAAAACAAAAATGAAAAAATAAGTAGAGACTGATGTGCCTTTGTGTACATGAACACAATGTACCGCTTTGGTAGTCAGAACCAATTAGTCTTTGGGAACTAGCTGGAGACAGTTAAATCACAAAATTTTCTATTGGCAAAAATATGGTTTACTATATTGAATATCTCAGATCCCAGTGCAGCCCAGCTCAAAGTTTTGGATATGCCCAACTAATGCAATAACACATGTGAGACTCTGAGATTGAAACCTCGGTCTTTATCTTTTGTATCAAGCAAACAACATGTGACATCAGACATTTTATTGGTACATCTCACTTTATCAGTTGTTTTGTTCATAATGATATGGTTGGTATTTGAATAAACTTGTCATCATAACCTCATGACCTAATCAGAACTCAAACCACACTGACTTATCAAACAAACTAGACAACAGTTGATTTCAATAAGACTCCAATAAACTTTTAATGCCACATTTTTGTCTTAAAGATATTTATGATAAATGCATATCAAACAAAAGTATTGTCCTGTACACACTTTTTTTTCTTTGCAAGAAATTTAGAATTGTCTGAATGATGTTAGGTACAACCTGTAAGATACAATGTATGTATTAGTGGATACTTACGTCGATGTGTATGCATACTGTTGGTATTTCTATAACAGTGCAATACTGAAAAAAACATTGCTGCATACTTAGTATTGCATACTTGTATGTAAATGAGTGCAAAATCACATAGTTCTATTTTTAAGGAAGTTTGCTGTTTCGGATAAATATTTGTAATAACTACAAATTTCAACACATGATTAATCTTATAGTCCTATTTTTAAGGAAGTTTGCTGTTTTGGATAAATATTTGTAATAAGTACAACATTTCATCACATGATTGTCAGCTGGATATTCCGGGCATATGCAATGTACTTGTGTTTGTAGTGTTATTTGCTGCACTTTTGCTCTGTTTGTGGAAGTGTGACCACAGAGAATGCCTCAAGCGTGAGTGCAAATAACGTTAGCATGCCACACTGGCAGTTGCTCATCATGGGGCTCTGTTAAACACTTGTAACTTAGCCATTTCGTTCTCTGTAGTTAGTGTGTAAATACATCAGAGAAATGGTTCTTACATAGCAAATACTTTAATGCAGTGATTATCATAGTCAGAGACAGCAATTCTACATGTCAGCCCACTTGATAATACTGTCACACCCTGAGGACTCTTCAGCCCATCCTCATCTCTATCAACTCGACATATGTATCTACCACTACTGTCAAATTTCTGGATGCGATTATTTCTCTGTTCTGCAACATACAAATAGCCATCCTTGTCAATATCGATACCATTTGGACATTTGAGCTGACCATCTTTTGTACCGTATTTACCAAATGAATATACGAAAACACAGTCAGCATTGAATACTTGAATGCGATGGTTATTGTAATCTGATACAAATGCTGTCCCTTGACTGTTAATAGTCAGGAAGCTGGGACCTTGGAATTCACCTTGTTGCCTGCCGTGCTTCCCAAATTTGGCAATAAAGTCACCACTTTGTGAGTACTTCACAACACAGTGACGTTCCTTATTTGTTGTATCGCCACCTCCCTCCCAGTCTGAAACATAGACAGAACCATCAAAAGGACTTATGGCAATACCATGAGGATTTTCAACTTCATTTTTTCCAAAGCATCTGATTAGATGTCCATTTGCATCACAAACAACAATTTGATGGTTACTAATATCTGTCATGAAGACTTTATCATCAGCTGATATTGCAACATCATAAGGCATAAATGAATTCTCAAACTGTGTAAATGCAATACTTGACTTGTAGTTACCATTTTTGTCCATAATTTGAACTCTGTGGTTGCAAAAATCAACTGTGAAAACGTCTCCGTGACTGTTTCTTGCTATTCCATTAGGGAAATCAAAGTGACCTATGCCCCTACCAGCTTTACCTATAGTTTTCACCAGTCCAGTTATGACTGGTATGTTGACAGGGGTTCCAGGTATTGGTTGCCCTCCCACTGTAATATCAATTTGTAATCTGCCTGCTTTATGCCCTGTTATCGTTACACAGTGTGTACCATCTTTGTTATCAATGACTTTGTTGTTGACAGCCATTACTTTTTGACGTGGTATCACCTGCTTTCCATGGCTGTCTTTGGTTCTGACGACGAGTTTAACTGAATCACCTTTCACAAGTTGTTCAGGAATGTTTTCAACTGTACACTGTGATACACATACATCAGATCTCAGTAATCCCAAAATTCCATACTCTACATGTCCATCAGAAGGTTGGAATTGTATCAGTTCAGGTAACAGTGTCTTGGTTTCCATGGCAATCAGTTCTGTAATGCGATGCAGTGTCTCTGTCTTTGTAGATACAAGCTGAGCTGGACTAGCATGGTGTACTACTGTTTCTAAGTAGCTGCTAGTACTTGAAATGCTTTCATATTTTATTTCTAAATCTTCTAATTTTAATTCTGCTTCTTTGACCTTCAAGTTGTACTGTTGTTCCAACTCCTTTGTCAATCTCTTCTCTTCCCTCTGTGCTTTCAGTGTGAAATCTTTCATTTTTGTTATCACTTTTTCTTTTTCTACCTTGCACTGTGCTTTCAGTTTGTGTGTGTATTGTTTGGCAAGTTGTTTACAGCTCTCAGCTTTCTTTTCTCTCTGTCTCAGTGTCTCTATCATTGCCTTCAGCTGTTTGGTATATTCATCAGCAGCTTCTTGCAAGTCTCTATGTACATGTTCAGGAATACGATGTCTAACTACAATACATTCTAAGCACACTGGTACCTGGCAAGTATCACAGTAGAATTTCACTGTGTTTTCTGAGTGGTCATTGCAGTAGACATTGCCGTGTGGTAACAGATGACTGGCTGGTGTTGGCAGCTTATATTCCTGAAGCAATATGACTGTGTGAGCTCGAGTAGCAGGAACAGTTTTATGAGGTTTAGTGCAGGAACGGCAAAAATTTAAACAGCAGTCGACACACCTGTTTGTTGCTGTTTTCTCTTCACATCCTTCACACTGTCCAGGGTTGGAGACAACAGCTGATCTTTGTTTCACTATGTCAATCAGTGAGTTGATGAAAAAGTTTGTTTTTAGTTTTGGCACCCCAGCATCAGAAATATGAAATGGTGTATTACAATTGGGACAGGTTGTTGTGCCTTTCCTCTTCTCAACAAGTGTAACCAGACATTGTTCACAAAATGTATGGAGACATGGTAGAGTCTTAGGACTCTTGTACTGCTCCAGACAGATAGAACAAGACAATAAATTGTCATCAATTTTGTCCAAAATCTGGCTGGATTCAGAAGCAGTAGTGGCCATCTAGCTTGCTGTAACAGGACCCAAGATCAGTGACGAAACAGGATCTTTGATTACACTAGAAGATTACGATACTTATGTAGGTATGTCCAGAACTAGAATGACTGACTTCACTAGGTAGTGACATACAAGAACATTAGCCCCTCCCACAACTACTATTAGAGGTGCAAAACAGGAACACACCATATAGATTACTTCATTGGTCAAGGCCTTACTCACATAGTGTCAATCAAACTCTATTTCTGATCAGAATGGAGTCTCTTGCATAATCAAGATAGAAGATAAATGCATTCCACTATGATTTGTGAATGATATCTGATAGCTAGCCGTGAGACTTGACTATCTAGTTTAGTACTATCCTTGATTGAATCTACAGAGCTCTCTTGGGGTATCGATTATTCGATACCACGTTGACACCCAAACTGTGGCCATCTGACATATACTGATTTAGAGGTAGAAACAAAACAATAAAATAAAATAATAGTAAATGTCATAATTTCTACAGGTCACCAGGGCAACAAAAGCCACATACTGGTGTATCTGTTGAATACACAGGCTTGGGATAAAATGGCATCAAAAATCGTTCTGAAAAAATAATGACTCAGTTTATCAATGTAAACTCAAACCTCAGCCACTTAAGAGCTGTGACAATACAATAAACAGTACTGTAACTTTTTAAAAATATTTACTGTATACTTTATATTTCTGTTATTTTACTTCAGTGCTTTGTAACCTTTAGTAATTCTTCTGGGAATTATTATGTGTTGAAATAAAATAAATGTAGTTGGACTGTCTTGTTACTGCAATTTAGTATGATAAGTGATACCATCTCATTTGTAAATCTGTACTACTTTCCATTGAGGATGATTTACAAGTGGACTTTTTAAAATCAATAGAAATGCTAGAGTTTGCTTACATATTATATAGGATACTAGGTTGCATTGATAGTATATTATCATGTTGAGAGTGTGAGATAAGAAGTGTGGACTCAAATCGATCCCACACTGTGAACCAATGTATGAATTATTAAAGTTTTGTGTTTGCCAAAATAAGAAGGACACTAGAAAAATAATCACACACACATATCTCACACTCATTATGGAATTTTTGTCTTATATTCGGCCAAGAGAAAAATTCCCAAGTGATGTGAGATAATGCATCTCAAATCATTGGGTGTAGGATCACACAAGTGTCTGTGTATCAAACCATGCAACACAGGAGGAGTTCCTGGTATTAAACACAAGTAGTGAATTATGTAACACAATAGCACAATCTTTTGAAGGACACATACATGTAGGAACAGACGTACAATTTCCAAAGTCCAGACAACTATGCAAATATTGAACAGCTATAGATTATGACTGAGATTTCAGACAACAACCTTGTGTAAATTTTGTCTTCATTTTGTCAGAATTATATGTATAGTTATTATTTATATAGAATTGTCACAACTTGACAGTGGTATAATATCAATTGAGAGAGAAGGCACTTAGTTGAGCTGGATGCATCAACAAATCCAGCTTTTACTTCGCTAACTTAAAGATGTCTATTGTATGAGGGCCTCATTGGAAAGAAGCCGACCCTGCAACACTCTGCTTGTTTGTAACGCTTATTGAGTTTTACCCTGAATAAAGATATTTTATAATAATAATATTACATTGTACGATTTATAGTTATGTAGTACTAGATTACATAATTATAGTTTTATCATTATGTAAATAGTATAAATCACATAAGTATATATTTGCCATATCTGTGTAGTATATGTTGTTAAGTATGCGCAAAAAATGAATGAATTTCAACTCAGCCTTCACTTGCCCATCTTCATTTTTCTTGCATACTTATTTTCTTTGGCAGGAATATTTTGTAAATATTGATGCAAGGTTTGACTGAAAAGTTTGATTTTTATTGAAATTGTTTGCTTATTTCTTCAAACAAAGCATAGATAAAACAATTTAAATTAGTAATTTGACTTACAGATACATTTTTGTTGACTAAGTAACCAGATAAAAGACATAACTATAAAAGTTTTAAAAGTTTTTGTATTTTGTGATATCCAGGTACTAGTATGGTCCATGTCACACCTCTGAATAAATTAAGAGCAGACAGCATTGTCCATGTCAAAGCTAAAGTGGCAAGAGTTGTATCCTTAACTGGTAAGTCTATCATATTACTGTAGTGAACAGACAAATCTCCTAATCCTATGAATATTAGGTGAAAAAAAACATGTTTTTGTGTGTCACTCTTTGGTAACCATGTACATTAATCTATTTGCATTGATTATCAGAAGTACAGAAAATTTTCTGCTGATAAAAATGAAAACTAACCACTGAATATTGATGATGTTTTAATTCCAGACTGAGATGAAGGCCATAACTTGAATTATTTTCTTCTTTATACCATAGAGTTTCAAACTTTCTATACCTACCAAGGTAAAGAATTGCACAAAACAATACTTGGTAAGTACACACACTGGAGTATCCAAATTACGTTTTATCAAATAAACAGCTGACAGCCAAGCACTTGATATACATAGATAGAGATATCAAGAAAGAGAACAATGTTTACTTTACATAGTTCAGCTGTAGTGAAATGCTTAGAAAAGACATAAGTTATACTGGGCTAATGCTCTTTTTGTCAAGAAAACTGATCTACCAATAAAGGAGGATACCTTGTGAATTAAGGTAGTTTGATAAAAACTTGGATGTTTAACGAGATAAAATGAGTTGGTTTCGTTCACTTTTATTATCAGTATGGAGCTGGGATCGATCCAGACTTTGGCGGAAGAGACATATAGGTCTTGATGACAAACTTCCATTAAATGCATTGTCCTCCGTTTCTATTGTTATCCTAATTGTAAAACAATGCAATCACCCAACAATCAAAACCCATGATGTCACTTCCTCCCACTTCCTCCTAAGTTTGAATTGATGCCAGCTCCATGCTGATAAATAAACCAATGCATCCAAGGTTTAATTAACATAGTGAATTCACCATGTCTCCTTTCCCATGTACTATACCATGTAGCTTATAATTCTGTTCTATTTCAGTTCTTGAGGATGAAAGTGGCTGTACAGTTGACCTTCATCTGTAAGTACATATTATAATTGTCCTCTTTGGAGGGCACTCAACAGTTCTTAATGTTTGTCTACTTAGTAACTTCTAAACACTTCAAACCACAAACAAAATACAAAGGAATATTAACTACACATATACAAATTGTACTGTCATGTCGCCATTTAGTCACAAAGTAAAGTATTTGAAGGGGCTTTGTCTGCCATTAAGGCTTGTCTATACTATACAACAGTGGGAAAATAACAAATTATCATCTATATACTAGTAAGACTTTTTTGTTATGGGGGGGGGGGGGGGGGGGTTGCAAGAATTGACTAATGGTCTTGATTTTTTTGTTATAATTTTTTTGTTTCATAGATGGGGAGGTGCCTTAGAGTGGAAGTGTAGTATTGAGAAAAACATTGGAAAACATTTTATATTTTACCTACTGCAAGTCAAATACAATGCATGGAAAGGTATTGTATAATAACAACATCTTTTCATGAAACCCTGTAGCTGTGGTACTTTGAATCATTGTAGAACTATAATTATAGTCAAATATTGAACAAAAAATGTAGAAGATTGATATAAAGGATCAAATTTACTGTCATTTATGCAGAAATATTTTTTTGTGAATTCAGCCACAGAATTGTTTGCCCTAAAAATACAAAGAATCGTGTTATTCCTTTTGTTGTATAATAACTGATAACTAGATGTTACCAAGTATCGTTCTTAATATAACAAAATCCCATGATATGTGAGTGCAAGTGTGGCATCCTCAATTTATTTGCATATGTGGTTGTGATGTTTTCTGTGGCCCTACTTTGAGGAGCATTGAAAGTAAAAGTGTAGGAAAGAACACTGCAAGCACAAGTACAAATATCCCTGAGTATCCACACTTCTACTCACTTGTCATGGATTCTTTTATTATCGCACATGTTTATCTGAAACTTCAAATTTCATAAAACTATAACCGTGCATTGACATGATTTTGTGTATATCAGAAGATTTGCATGCTCATTTGCATACAGATGTGTAATTATTTGTTTGGTATTTACCTACAATGCAAATAACAACACCAACACTCATAAAGCTACAGACTGAACCCCTTTTATATTCATTTTGTGTATGTGTGGCTAGGTTTGTAGTGACTGTTGTTTGTCATTCATAGGGTGTGTTGAACTTCATACAACGTCTAATTCCAAGAATGAAGTGTGTGGTATCCTACATGCTATACAGAGTGGAAAACACACAACTCAGTCAGTTATGAAGTCCTCCCTCAGGCAGATCATTGTCAGCAGGTTTACAGGTATGTACTGACATCAGAAACTACATTCATCTGTGTATTAATAAAGTCTTGATTTATACACTGTTGTGTGTCACATCTCAGACACCTTGGCTCTTACCTTTCATGTAGAACAGTAAGACAGTTGTGTGCATTTAGGTAGAGTAGACAATATAGGAAGTTATGCAAGTTTGCACACAGAGCAATTCCAGGAGGGATTTATTACCTCTCTCTTAAGTTATAGTTAAGGACACTTGAGAGACTGTCATTGGTAGTGATAAGTAGGATTTTTGTGCTCTTGTAAGTGACGCTATCCAGACAGTGTTCTGTGTGATAAACATACCAAACCATTTGTTCATACACACAGTATAGTATCATTCTGCCACAATATATCTCTAACTTCTAAGTAAGTTCACAATCTCTGTGTTCCGTTTGTTTTCAGCCTATGCAACGTATTAGTCTTTATCAATGAGTGACAATTTCTTTATCAAATGTTATTGTCTATCTTCATATTCTGTAGGCCTTGCTGAAGTGGAAGTGAAACTGACAAGTATAAGGTAGAATTTATATTTCTCTACATACGTACTTATGTCATGTATATGCCAATGTCAAGACATAATTCAAAACCTTTAACAGTGATATGGTACACTCCTAAAATGTGTTATTTCCTCAACACCTGTATAGTGTTAGTGCATCACCAGTGTAGTGGTGTGCTAAGGTTTTAGTACCCTGGTCATACATTGGAAACAATTTCTCAGAGTTCAGGAGCAATAAGCGACTTGAATTTCAGACTAGTTTTACACCCACATGGGTATTTTTTCAAGGCAGTCTTTTAAAGTTACATTATGCCAATAATGAGGTAAATTTTGCATACCATTAAGCTGTCTCGTGACCAAAAGACTTGTAGCAGATAATAGATAATATTTTAAACGTTCCCATTGTTATATTACTTCCATAAATGGTTCTGCAAGGTGTGATGTCACTGAGAGCAATCTACTGTACAAAGTGAATGACATTGATAATTTTCTAACAGGCTTGCTACACAGGATGATGACATTGATGATGTATCCATGGTAACCATAGATCATCATACAGCTATGGAGATCTTGGTAGGTAGTTACAACTTATATCTTAATATATAATACGTTTGTACAGTATATACATTATTATTATTTATTATTATTTGACTTTATTTAAACTCGATAAATTGTTGAGCCAAAGGCTCTTCTCACACAATGTCGAGCATCTTTAAAATATTTACAATATATACATTAAAATATTACATTAAAATATCACAGGAAAACGCCAGAACATATGAAAAATACAATTAAACATGACATACAAGACATGATAGATAGCCTGGTAAAGCCTGCATAGCTTTCCATATTTTGTACCATACTTTTGTTGGGAATGCTGTAGAAAGTTGGGGAAATGACTAATGGTAGAAACTATCCATGCACCACCCTCACAAAACCACAGGTACACAAACATGTGTATTTAATACAGGTATGTAGAAACAATTGTTGTCTAAGGTAAAGGTCAGCATCATGTCATGTTAATTTTCATTGTTGACTAATGATTGCATATTTTATGTTACTTTCAAAGTTGAAATTATTGAGGAAAAATAAGTACATAGGGTGCAGCAGATGTCATCAACAACTGAAACAAGTAAGTATCATTTACAAATTAATTTAAAAATAAATCTTTTTGTAATAATTCATGTACATACCTGTACATCACAGTTTTGTAATGGTCTTAGCAGCTAAACTATACAACTTCTATCTTTCCAATAAGTATTGCTATAATCTCTACAGTGATATGTTTCTTGTTGTGTTGCCAGGACAACAATAATGTGTACTTGATGTGTTCAAGATGTGTTCCCAGGAGTAACAGTAATGAACCACCACACTGTCAGTGTTTCAGGTTTGTATGTATATCTCGTAATAATTATGCACATAAGGTACATGTTATTACTGTGATTTACATAGTTTTGGCAAGCTAAGACAGATACAAACTGAAACCATTCTTGTGACATGTAAACATAATCAGTATCAATGGCCGTTGATATATTTACACTCACAACAAAGTGATGGCTCAGATAGGGAGTTTTTCTAAAGTCCCGACACATTCAACCTTGTATTGGCGTTGCTCAATTCACTGTTTTATTTTTGTAGCCTTCCATGGTCTTCCATTTTACATTTTCAGAGTCATTCAGTGTTTATACCATCTTGATTACAGGGTGATTATATCCATATGACAGAGACTACCACATATGCAAATATTATAAACATTAATACAATAATAAGGATAGCATCACACTATAAACTCATTACAACATATTACTTCATTTCACAGAACTATGTATTTTAGTCTGACTAATGACAGTTATACAGTAGAGTGTGAAGTATCACCTTCATGCATCAATAAGGTAAGTTTCCAATATCAAACACGTATGAACTGAAAGTGTTCCAGTTGGTTAGTTTCTCTCTTTGACTTTGTGATAATGTTACAGATCTCTCTTGTTTTACATTGCTTATTGGAGAAAGATAATTGATAATGACAGAATTAAGATAGATACTTTTATTTAAATGATTCAATATTATGAAAGTAAAGACAACATTCTGAATTTAATGATGAATGAGTTTTGTTGATTTCTATTCAGGTTGTTCTTGGCATTGTACCTGACCTGGTGACCTCAAAACTAGGTTTGACCTGCTTCAATACTGCAGCCAAGGTGAGATAAATGTCAACGTACATGTTCATGACAATTTTCTGATTTTAGAAGGGGTTTACTTCTCATATTTGCAAACTTGCTGTGTCGCCTTTTGGGATGTGTTTTCAGCCTGTTTGTTCACTATATTATGTTCCGACTATTGTTGGTCTAAAATGGCTTTCCTGATTCTGTATTTACAGAACACATCCTCCACACAGCAAGACAAGGTGATATATTCAATCTTGAGTTTATGGACAGACTACTATAAGCCTGTAATTGAAAACATGCCATATTACCCAAAGACTAAATATATGTTATTAATGTTCATATTTCAGGAGAATACTGAAAAGTTGGCACTTTGTTTAACGCACTTACTGGAACCAGCTGTGACAATTCAGTGTAATCTACATTGCTATACTCCAATGGATGAAAACAGTGTTCCGCTAGATAGGACGTTTCACTTACACAATGTGAAAGATATGAACATGGCATGACATGTGAATTACATGCTACCATTGAACTAAATTTAGTTACTTGAAGAAAATATTTACAAAAGTGGTGTTCAAGTTCACATTAACTTCTTTATATTTACAAAAGTGGTGTTCAAGTTCACATTAACTTCTTTATATAGGGGAATTTCCTCAAAATATCATAAATCTATTGAAACTGGACAATGAATGATGAATGGGGATGTATGTATGTTCAGTATATCACTCTGTATATCACTTCTTATTTGAGGGCCAGTTGAAATGCTCGCAGTACCAGAACTTTGTGGGATACAGTAACATATAAGGGTTTGTACATATGTGGTATGAGATAGTGGGTTGGTTTGAGGGGTCATTTAGTTACAAGTTCTGCAGTATACACTGTATATGACGTGATGTGGGCTAAAGCAAGGTGGTTAATGACACAATGCCAGTAGTACAAAACATGGTGGGAGATAGTGGGCTAAGAATTGCCTAATTGCAACCCAAGCCATACATACTGTATTCATGGATGGGAGATACAGGGCTAAAAGGGCGAGTTACAACTCAAGCCAATTATATGGTATGGAAGTTACCAAAAGGACCTATTAAATCAATACATGTATGGTATGAGCTGATGGCTTAAATGGCCAGTTTCATCCGCATATACTATGATGCAAGATAAAGCTCGTGTATTGCCATCTTAATTGTTACAAATTGATCACCAGATATGATCATTTATTGCACAGCTTAATTGCAACAAATTGATCACCATGTAAATTAGGGGCAAGTAAGAACAAACAACTCTGAGAATGTACACTGAGGAACAATTAAAGTTTTAATACCAAAATAATGAAAATGTCTTTGGTGTTTTCTTTTTAATAGTAAAGTATTACAAAATTTCTTGTCCATATATAAAATAAGAAAAAGTTGTATTTAATTGTTAGAACATGAAGAGTTGAAATAATTTTACATCAGAACAATTACGGTACTTAACACAAATTTACTATACATCAAGTGCATACCACAGAACCAATATGTGTGAGGAGCAAAACTACTTTGTCATGTGACCTCCATGTGCTCTTGAATACAGGGACAAATGTAGCATTCATGTCATTCTGAACATTGAGGGCACACTTACTATGTAATTCACCATTACTCTCTGGCTCCAGGCATGCATATGCTGAAAACAGTAGATGTTATTTGAGATAACTACACCCTCCTGCTAAATGAAATCATGAAGGATAGGATAGGATATGAAAAAGCATAACAGAAAACATAAAATTTTCGACAAGAGTTCACCTGGGTTTTCCAAATGACAGGTTTTACATAATTAACTCATGATAAGGAGGGGCAAAAATACAAATATTTGACGACATCAACTGATTTCAGTTTTCAGTTTCTTATCTTGATGTTGACATGATTCAATACTGATATCTAATATATGGCTATTATCTTGAAATGTGTTGTTTGGTCCATCCTGAGTACTGTGAAGTTCATCACAATCAATCTGGTCAACTTCAATACTTCTTTTTGGAATGGATTTCTCATTGTTATAACTTCCACTACTACCACCATCTACAGAATCCTGACATGTTACAACACTATCTTGCTTTTTGTTTCCTGAGATATGATTTCTTTCCGTGCTCTCAGTTCTACTCGTAACATTTTCATTTTTACTTTCTCTTGGATGCACTGCTGTTCTTTTCTCTGTATTTTGAGTTTGATTACTATCAACTTCAGCATTCCTCTGGGCACTGTTCACATCACTTCTACCATCATTCACATTTTCTTCAATTTTCGTATTTCTCAATTTTCCTTCACAACTCCCTTCGTTTTTCCTGACGTTGTTTCCCCCACTTTGTTGCACTGATTCTACCACAATGCGAGGTTCTTTGAAGGGAGCTTTAATTATGACAGGATGCTGGGATTTCAGAACCACTGCTGGGCCTGTATAGTCTGGAATTGGCAGTCCTAGTTTTTGCATCACCTGAGATATTATGTCGTCAACATAACCATGGATCAACAGATCAGCCTTTTTGTCCTGAAATGTTAAAAATACTATGTTGAAGGCAAATGTCAGATCAGGAGTAAACTTTGGGCGTGAAAAAGCTTTTTTTTGGCAAAGTTGATCCTGTACATTGGAATGAGCCTATTGAATCCTTATACCACCATTGATAACTTAAGATAATAGTAATCCCAGACTGGGGGATTTAAAGATTTGGGTTTACATATACAACAATAAGACAAAGGGGAAAATGTGTAATGCAGGGAAGATGTAGAAAGAGGGGTCATTCTTTGTTTTTTTCTGAACAGTAGTTGATGTTTGCACTTATGAAATGAAAATGAGAGGCCAGATTAAAGCCAGTGTAAGATTAAATGGTGATTCCTATGAGACAACATTGACTCAGTGCAAGGTAGAAACTAAGTTTCAACTTCATACTTCTTCATAATTCTGTGTCACACTAATGAAAAAAGCTTTTCAAATCACTCCGTAAGACTCATTCCATGTGAAAATGTCTTTATTTCATAGTGTTTCTCCTACATTGGTATGAATACAGAATGTACTTACATGTTTTGTCGGTTGAAGATTACAGATGATCAGCTTCCCTCCTCCCTTCCTAGTCAATAAAGGAAGATTGCCACTTGGAATAATTTGTAGTGATGTACCAAGGCATAATGATACATCAGCTTTTCTGAAGGAAAAATAGGTCGAGTAATGTAATCACGGCTTATGTTGTTATTTTCTCTCAAGTTCAAACGTCTATAACCCAGTCTGTCGTGCTACTTTAAACCTGCACGAGCTGCAACTGTGATTTTTTTTTTATCAAATAACCAAAGATGTGCTCTCTAAAAATTGGTCAATCATTTATAAAAAAAGGCATTGTATATCAGTTAATTAGTTGTCAATATTATCTTTAGGTAGTGTAGTGGCAAGTTGAAATCTTGAGAGAAAGCTTGGTTTTGAATTTGTCACCATGTTAAAACTGTACTGGTGTAATTGGGGTATAATTTTTCATTAAGATGACCTCAATATATTCACTGGAAATGGTTAAAATACCAATAATCAGACTTTGTACATGTTAATCAGTGGTTGATATTATCCATAAGCAGTACAGAAACAGGTTGAAATCATGATCGCCGTTGAGGGCGCTGATTTTTGGGTGCGGCCCCAAATATCAGTTTGATTTGATTTATTGTGTATACAGCTACAAAAATATGTTTATCCACAGTTTATACAATACTGGTGTATGATAATGCGAGTAGGTTATTGTACCTAACAAAACATTTAAAATAAGAACAAAAAACCATTCCATTTGCAGCTACATGTAGTACAGCTTTAACATCTGAGGATAAAGGGGAATACCATACCTGGAATGTTCATCAGCTAGATATAAATCTCTATTTGGAAGAGAGTCTTCCCAATCCAGTATAACATCATGAAGTCTACCCCTGAAAATCAATCAAAGATTTCAAATGTAAAAGGAATTTAAAACTGCCTGTAAACAAACAACAAAAGATATCTTTGATTATACGAACAGATATGACTTTTGTACTGGTTAAAGTATGTGCTTTAGTGACTATAACATCAAATTTATGAAATAAAAAAATAGTTTCATTCATAGCTATTGGCGCTTTAACAAGTCCATTGCAGTGATCATCATGTATGTCATCATGTGAAATGAAACGTATTTGCTTTCATTTTTAAATCTAGTAATACCTTACTGTAATTACAAAGAAACCAATTTCCTCTAGTTGATTACTTCTATTGTTAATGAGTCCAGTATTACATAAAATGAGAGACACTAATGGTCACAGAATACCCTGAGTATGCTACACTGACTCACATGTGATGGGGTTCTGATATAGTCTATCATTGAAATACAATTTATGTTTCCTACCTGCATCTGCCCATAGATTTACTCCAGGTACAAGGATTGCCAGTTACTTTTAGTCCCACGGTTGGTACTGGTTGGTCTCTCACATATTGTCTGTAACAAGTTTAGAGAAATTAAATTCATACAGATAATACTCACTACTGCACAACATTATGGTGGTTTTTTCAAAGGCAGTCAGTTGGTTAACCATGGTAACGGGGGGGGGGGGGGGGGGGGGGCAGGTACAACTTAAAAATGTACTAGAAATTTCCATCTCTCGTATTTCATTTTGGCAGGGAACCCCAATAATGTGACTTGAGCACTCAGGCAGATTTTACCTACTTATGATGCCCTTTTGAAATTATTGGAATTGTACCCATTTTTTCCCACTTGTTTTGGTCACTGAGCAGAAGGTACTGACTATACATACAGTACGGTGATCAGTATGACTGCTACAAATCACAGATAACAAATCTAAGGACATGGACTGGAATAGGATCAAGACATGTTATTTGCTTGATCTTGTCATCATAATTGACATTTGAACTGATAATTATGAAATTTCTTACCTTCCACATTTATCACATTCTTCTATAAACATATTCCCATGAAGTTCAGAAAACCGGTCTCTGAAATGAAAAAAACCCACTCTGTTGAAAATCAACAAGGTATGTGTCTGTGTTTCACAACTTTGACTTTCCTAGGTGAATTCAAAATTCAAAACTAAATCATTGCATTGTTTGATATCAATAGGATTTGATTGTCAACTCCAAACTCACATACCACCCCCCACCCCCCCCACCCCCCATACAGATATAATACACAAGAGATCATACAATATGTATAGAACTATAAACCACGAGTGTCGGTTGTTGTTGTTGTTGTTTTTTCATTTAATATTAGTGCCAATGGCAACATAGCACAACTGCATACTTATAATAAAGTGCTCAAATAAGTGCTAAAGTACTGATGTATTGTAACACTTCTTTGAGGTCCTCAGAAGATTCTAAATGTAAAGATTCAAAGTGATTTTTTGGAGATTTGGTTGGTACACAGTCCCACTATCACTAGAGGGACTGTGGTTGGTAGGATACCATTTAGCTTACACAGGTTGATTCATACCTATCACTATGGAGTATGATTACCTTTGCAAAAGAATGATTGTTACTATGGGCATGACCATGGTTGCTATGCACATTTATGTTTATTTTGGAATGCTCATTCACTTGACTGCCCCATAGTAATCTTATCTTGGCAAATGATTCAGCCTGTACTTGGTTGGGCAAACTTCAACATATGCTAAGAGTAGACTATACACTAATATGACATTAATTTTCCTGTATAAATAGATACCATGAAGGTAATAATGTAAATATATTTTGCACATCACTTCTCGCAAAGGAACAAAGTAAATTTTTACCTTGGAAATCCTGATCGGAGATGTAAACCATCTACATTTTGACTAATTAAGTATTTGACAATGCCAGCTTTCTCTAATGCCACCAATGCCATGTGTGTTTTAGTTGGTCTTGCTGAATCAAAGGTAACATCAAGTTTAGGTGTTTCTCCTTTCTTCTCAAGTGTCCATACACCTTTAGGTCCCCTGTAAACCAATAATGGTAAAATGCATTATAATCAAACCTGTAACAAATGTAGTCCCAGTACACCAGTACAGGACCAATAATTTTGTGGCACAGTAGTGGCTTGCAAAACTGATCTCGGTTACCCCAGACTCTCATTGTTGGGGGACTGGGGGCTCTCATTTAGTCAAAAGTCTGGGGAAACAGTAAATAAAATTTGTGTGACTTCCGCTTTTGGTAAGGATGAATGTATCATGGTAAAGTTCACTGATAAGAATGAGACATCGAGTGTAATCCCAGACAATTCAAGTACCTGTGTCATATGTTTAACAGTGTAAAGCAACAGGTACCTATTAATTTCAAATAATGTAATTTTACAAACACAATCCACAGCCTTATTCACATGATTCATGAAACCTAACTGAAAGTGGAAGTCACATACATTTTTTAATGTATTTTCCCAGACTCTTTCGGGGTATACAAATGTAGCCATTAAGTGTGAGCCCCAAATGACAAGTCTGGGTAGTTCAAAACTTGCTCAAAGTCTCCAGCCATTCAGAAATAAATGGCAGAAACAAGGCTCTAACTTTTAAATCAGCAACTTGCACTCTAACCATATACCCATCATAATTCAACATGACTCTTGATTGATTCATTTATTCATATTTACCTGAAATCAGGAATGCCAGCTGACGTACTAACACCAGCACCAGTATGTACAACTAAGTGTTTACAATCTTTGATTATATTGGCCAGTGTCTGTACCTTCTCTTCTATAGTTTCTTCATTATCAAATGTCTGAGGGAAAAAAAACACAGAACACTTACTAGTAAGATGACCCTGTTATTGTTTTGTTTCTCATCAAAAGCAGAAGTCCATCCAAGCACATTTTTGCCTTTCAATCACTCAACTAGAATTTTTTTAAAATAAAAATCAAATATATTAAAGTTTTGGGACTTTGAAGTTGAGCTAAATACTAAAATAGGCATGTTGAGTGGAATTGAAATCTGCCATTTTCCCACAAAGGATGTCCAGAAAATGATGTTACACCCTCATTGCAAGTCAACTTGTTCAAGTTATTGTTCGGTTTTGTCAGTCAGTTGAACAAACCCTAGCATGTGTGTGTGTGTGTGTGTGTGTGTGTGTGTGTGTATGTGTGTACATTTAGGCGATACATTTGATTAATAATTATAATTTTTAGTAGTCTGGATACCCTAGAAATTCCAGTCAAAGGCAGAAGGATACAGAGAACCATTTGACTTCCTCAAGTAAGCCCATCATTTCCATCATAAATAATTATTTTCACCTTGCTACATGACTGTAAACATCAGCAATGTTATGGTTTAGTTAGACTCAAGAAAGGAGATCAGTGGGTAATGAGAAACAGAAATAGATATAGTAGAAACAGAAATATAGTAGATAAGGCCACACTTATATTTTGTATCTTATTTCCATATACAAGTTTCAACTGTTTGAGCAATGCATAATTAAAAAACAGACACAGCACATGGCCATTATTTGACATATCTCCATTTGAAAGTTTATCACTTCTCCAGAAACTAACTATAAATATGATTATAAGGTGGCCTTATCAAATCCTGGGCTGCAAATACATGGGATGACCTGAAGCCACTACAACTATACGGGAATACACCGCCAGCCACTGAGAGTGAGAGTGTTACTCAAGTTTGTAAGTGAATTTGAAATATTGTGACAGTACAAAAGTTCGAAAAGGGTATTTTTAGCATGTTTAGCATGAAAGAGGGTACAGGGTCTGGGTAAAACTAAGTAATTTGGTTATTTTATTGTACACCCTTCTCATAACCAATTTGGGCATGCAGGAAAACCGCGTCTACACTCTTCCCAACCCATCGTCAGTGCACTGCGCAGTGTGAAGTGAACGAACATGTATCTCACCTCGGGTAGACCACACTTTCCTTTATTCTCGTAATCGGACAATCCTGCAGCATAGTTGACAGACATTTTGTTTCAACCCGTTTTGTAATTTTCGGTAATTTCAGCAGTTTTGTGTCGATTTTAAGGGGTTATCCCTACACAGTGCTAAAGTACAACAACACTGTCGAATCTGGAGGTGAGAGGTTACTTCAGCACATACAAACAAACACAGTAATAAGACCCTCTAACTAACCATAAAATAGTAATGACTTATCTCTTCCTTTAACGTACATCAGAGTTAATTTTGTCCCTCTCACACATATAATGTTTGTTAAGTCATATGATTCTCTCAGGAAATATATATACTATTGTTAATAATACGCTTATTATTGAAATCTTGTTAAACGCCGCCATACTATAGTTGACTACCCAACATACTGCATATTTTCACTGTCACATTTTCTAGAAAGTCATCAAGATGATGGGCCCTGGAAGTGCACCGATTGTTGTTCTTAGTGAGTATTAAATTCAAATTTATTGAAATAATTTTGCTGTCCATGATATTCCTGTGATTTCTAACCTATTCGTTTTCTTTGCAGATCAAAACACAAAGCGAGAGTCCGGTCGGAAAGTTCAGCTCGGCAACGTGAATGCTGCTAAGGTAGGTCGCCATCTTGAATCCAAGCAAATTTCACGTGGTTTTCATACGCATGCACGGGCTTGCTCTCTCAGAAATTAGTTGTGACAATTTAACTGTAAATTGAGTGGATTAATGACGTGCTGCATATTAAACGCTAAACTTCAGTTAAAACAAAGTTGTAAATCTCAAATAAATGAAATAATGAAATGTTCTTATTGTAAAAAAGTTCATGAGTGTAGACTAGTGTAGTGATTAGTCATGGCTCTGACAATGACATTCAATTTCACAATTTTACTAATGTGAAAAGTTGGAGAATGATGGCTTTATCTGACGATTAAAATAAAAATGTCCTTGTTTATCATTTATCCACAGACAATTGCTGACGTAATCAGAACATGTCTAGGGCCAAGGTCAATGATGAAGGTGAGGGTTGTATTAATGTGGTATTGAAATATTTTCCTGTGATATGAAGACAGTTTATTTGAGAGGAGGGGAGGGGGGGGGGGGGCACATAGCAACGATGGTACAGTTACCAAACTTTTAGACTCAGTAAGTGTTTAAACATATGGAAATATGAGGATGAATGTTCATGGGCGATAGGTTCATATTTAGAAAAGAAAATTTCAACTCACTGAGTCAAAAGTGTTTTGGGAAGCAAATCCACAATTTTTTTACTATGAGTACGAGTAGAACCTTTCATTTAAATAGCGGTATTCATTAACTTAAACTTTTACTACATAAAAACAGACAGTGCGCCACAGTCTATGATGTAAAGGCTACAAGTTAGTCATCATGATTAGGTGTTGTACAAACATTGTGTACTAGGTTCTAAAAACAAGTTGTTTGGTCTTTCAGATGTTGATGGATCCAATGGGTGGTATTGTCATGACCAATGATGGTAATGCAATCCTTAGAGAGGTAACTGTTTATCCATTCATACATCATTTCTCCCATAGACCTTGGAATACTGTGTAGACGCGGTGTATGATTTGAACGAAAAAAAAGATACAGAAGTAATATTTTCTTCAAGAAAATATTCTTTAGTCAAATGGTTACTTATCACATTTTAATCCCATGACGATTGCACATAAATATATTAGCCAAAGATTCTTGACTAAAGGAGTCCTGTATATTTTTATACGACTGTAAATGTTCATGGAAACCATACAAGTGTTAGTTCATAATCTACAATTCAACATTCACGATGTTCACAGTTCCATGACTTTTTTTCGCTTTAGCTTTATTGATATTATGTTGTCATTTTCAAATAAAGGTTGCAAGGATAACAAGCAAGTTTACTCAAATATTGTTCCAAAATTGTAAAAAATACAGCAGCTTATACTCTATGTGACACATTGATCGTTTTATTATCTCAGACCACTGTTCAGCATCCGGCTGCCAAGTCTATGATTGAAATTAGTAGAACACAAGATGAAGAAGTAGGAGATGGAACAACATCTGTTATTATTTTAGGTAAGTTGATTCATCAAGGCAGCAGGAGTATGCATGCATACATGTATATGCTGTGTTTTGTCAGGTCTGGCTTAAAAGTGCATCTTCAAGAGGCTGTAGATATCAAGCTGATCCATCATCACGACATCCTACAGGAATATGCATTGGAACTAAACAATGGGCGAATTCAGGAAAAAACAACATTTCAGCAATTCATGGGCTAGCCTGTCCATGGTGCTGATCTATGGCTATGGTAACTCTCATGGTAGACAATAGCTAGCACAGTTGCAGATGTAGCATTGTGGAAAGTCTAACGTTTTTTATCCTGAACATGCCATGCCCATTATTCTGTCTGAGAGATGATGCTGATTATGATGCAGGTAGTCTGACTTGAATCTAGAATACAGGATTACCAGTATATGGATTAAACCACACATAAGTTGAAAATGTTCAAACTAAAATTTAGAGATTTATATCTTGGTTGGTCATAACAATGCATATCTATACCATTTGTTCTGTGGAGCTCGAAAATGTTTCAATTTTTCATGAATTATACTGTCATGAGTATCAAACAGTAGCTGGAAACTATGGAAAGCCAGGGCATGGTACAGTATTTTGTTATTTTCAAATGTCTGAATCAAGATTGTTTCATTTGCATCGTTGATATGTGATAGTGAATAACTTTGTATTTTGTGTCTTCGCTTCACAGCTGGTGAATTCATGTCAGTATCACAACCATTTCTGGAACAACAAATGCACCCAACAGTGATTATATCAGCTTATAAACAAGCACTAGAAGACCTTGTAGATATTACTAGAGATGTAGTCAGGTAAAGTCAATATCCAATTATATCCCATGATGGCTGAGTCATAGGAAATCTAGATAGCAAAGGCATTGGTTATTTTGTAAACTTGAAAATATTGCTCTGGTAGTTGAGGCTTCGGTTTTCTAAGATAGACAAACTAAAACTATTGTCGCAACATTTGATACAGTAATGATAAGCTGTTATAGATTGGCTTAATTATGGTCGTCTCAGTAGGCCTTAGGGTAGCTTTCTGAAAGCTACTTCCATAAACTCAAAGTGCACTATTTTGGGACTTCCAATGTTTACACTATCTTGATCACAGGGTGATTAGAGTTGCACAACAGAGGAACCACTATCACCAACTTGTGTAATCTACCACACTGACCAACAAAGGTTTTAGTTCGTGTCTATCTTAGTAAACGAAGCCTTGATTACCATAGTTGAAAAGTGAACTCTCTCTGCTGTTTTTGTTCAGATATAGATGAATCTTCAGATGAACAATGAATCATAGATCAATCACAATGGAAAAGAAAGACTCACAGGAAATCTACTGGGCAAAGAAGTTTATTTTATGAATTTGAGTCAGGTGTGCCATGGGGAACTTATTGTGTTATTGTTCAGAGGAAACTGAGAATACAAGATTCGTTGTTGGCAATATAAGATGTACAACTACATGTACATTACACAAGCTTACCTATAGCAGATTTGATACACAGCAGGTGTATTAGTCATATCTGACAAAACTTTTTAAAAAAATGTTCTAAGTAACTTTGAAATAGAGCTTTGATAGTACATTTGTGTACTGGTATGTTACTTGTCATAAAGTGTTGTATATTACTGATAGACTAGTATTCTCTTGTTACAGTAAAACCATTGATGTCACTGATACTGAGGAAATGAAGAAGATAGTGCATAGTTCAATAGGAACTAAGTTTATTAATAAATGGTATGTATTACTATCTTTTCAGTTTTACTCACTCTGTATGATATGACAAGTTATGCCATACCTATAAACCAGCACGCAGGGGTTGGCAGATACATGAGGGCACCCTGTCATTGTGCATCTTGCAGACTACAAAACATTGTGCCCTCTGAGTGAATGTAAAGCATCATCAATGTACAGCAATTTCTTGTGAAACATTTTGTGCTTGCATGTGCTTTATATTGGGTGACTTGCACAAGACTTAAGCTTTTCATAATTTGACCAAAATTTACAATTTTGTCAGTACTAGCAGACACATTGCAATCATGACATGTCATTTCAAATGATGAGTTAAGAAAGTCTATAGTGTGGGAAAGACTCGTGCATCACCCAATGACTTGATCCTTTCACAAGTTTTATTTTGTACATAGGAAAAATGGCAATGAAGGTAAAAGATTTAAGTAGAAATAGTCACAATGATGCAATAACGATGCTATTAGATTGACGAGTAGCGGTGATGATAAACTAATGTATTCGTTTTATCATAAAAGTACATGATTCTGTTTACAGGGCTGATATGGCTGTATCAATAGCATTAGATGCCACAAAAACTGTCGCTTTGGAAGAAAATGGTCGTCGTGAAATTGACATCAAAAGATATGCTAAAGTTGAAAAGGTAAAACATGTATTGATTGTATTTCATAGTCAAAAAGGTCACGACTTGTGTACACTGATTGTTCAGTCAGATTCAAACTGACAAATGTACTGGATTTACATCGATGCAGATCATAAGGGAATTTTGCTTTGGGAAATTTTTTTGATATTTTTTTTCGAATGTTGCTAAGAATGTATAAGATGACTGCTCACAGTAACCTCATAACCAAATTCCTGACAAGTACAAAATGTGAAGTTTTGGTCAATAATCTGTAAGAATCACAAAACGTGTAGTTTCGATAGTTTGTAATGATGTTCCTAAGGGTGTCTAGATGATATATCATTTCAATAGGGAACTTGCAAACCTGCCATGTTGAATGCTGCATCATGGGAAATATGATAATAAATACTAACCAAATAGTATTATAAACAATATTGTTATATTGTTTGTAACCACAAATAATCAATTCATAGTTACTCTGACCATTGTATGAGGTTTATTTTGTCAGTAGCTCCAGATTAGGTATTACGATAACCACAGATAATCCCATAGTCCTTTGCATCTGAGCATGCTCAGTCTGGATTGCAAGTTCCCTATTAAGATGATCTGATAAATTTTTACCATGCGTAATTTAGACAACAAACTGAGTAAATGGCTAGTAATAAATCTATAGCCAATTATGCTTCAACATCATTGGTGCCTGTTTGTTTATAGATGCATGTCAAAATCCTCAACTTTTACTTTGTTGTTATTTTCCATAGGTTCCTGGTGGCGTTATTGATGATTCTTGTGTACTTCGTGGTGTTATGATTAACAAAGATGTTACCCATCCACGTATGAAACGACGAATTGAAAACCCCAAGATTGTACTTCTAGATTGCTCACTTGAATACAAGAAAGGTGAAAGCCAGGTTTGTAAACACTTATTTCTTCTAGAATTCTTTCTCCAGTGTTTTGCTGACATTATTATCCCCCCCCCCCCCCCCCCCCCCCCCCCATAACACAGTAAGGCCTGGGAAATGCTATTACACTTATGCTTAAACTCCTATGCATTTGACTCTGGTTTAAATATTTGTTATAAATAAATATTGCACATTATTACATGTCTCAATATACTCGTGCGATTTTGGTATTGTTTCTGATTTATATATCCAAATTTCTCCATATTTTTTGTAGACCAATTTAGAATTGATGAGAGACACAGATTTCTCACGCATCCTTCAACTGGAAGAGGAATATGTACAGAAGATCTGTGAAGACATCATCCGATTCAAACCTGATGTAGTATTTACAGAGAAGGGTATATCTGATTTAGCCCAGCATTACCTAGTCAAGGCTAACATCACAGCTGTTAGAAGAGTCAGAAAGTCAGACAACAACAGAATTGCTAGGTATGTGTACAGTGAATTGTTCACAGGAAAGAATGTTTGGCAATCATTTGTGTGCATGTATGTTTGACGAAGATGAAAGATGTTTTGAGAGTGATGGATATCTGATGAATGTGTTTTCTGAGATTTGATTGACTATTAAAATAACATTTGATGTCTTTCCTGAACTTTGTACAAATACTTCTTTCCTCCATGTAAACTTTGCACAATGATGGAACACAACACTTCAAATTCACTTTCCATTGCTTCTCCCTGTAAATATGTGAATTGTTTCACATCCTCAAATTTATGTCATTAAAATTTGACACAAAGATGCAACATCACAAACTTCAAGTCCACTTTCCATAACTCCTGTCTATATTAATCTGTGCAACATTTTCTTTCAAACTTAGCTCAAAGGTAAAAAACTTATTTCACTCAAATTTGGTGCAAAGGTGAAAAAAACATTTCACTCAAATTTTGCACAAAGGTAAAAAATGACTAAACTCCAAATCCACTCTTTATGACCATGTATTTGTTGTGTGACGTTTCAGGGCATGTGGTGCAACTATAGTTAACCGTACTGATGAATTGAAAGAGGAGGATATTGGAACAGGAGCAGGCCTATTTGATATCCAGAAGATTGGTGACGAGTAAGTTTTCAGCAGTTGAATTTAGAATGCCATTACGACACGGACAGAATTCAGGGGCATATACATATTCACATAACTTGATAGCGGTATATATAATGACTTAACTTAAAGGCCAGAGTTTCAGTGCCAGGTTCTTGCATTAGTGTTATATTATCAGTGGAGCCACATGGGTTATGTTGTATCATTCTTTTGTTCTTGGCAAATGATTGTTTTAGCTCTGCAAGACACATGTTTTTCTCACCAAAATTTTAGTCCTATTTTGAACTGAGCCTCTAAAGAAGAAAGAAATTTTCATAAGGAATGAGTCATTTGTTCCATTTATGTCTCATTACAGACAAACACCATATATGTGTTAAAGGTTTCATTAGATTCTTAAATGGTTATGCATACCCAAGTCTTGCTCCCAGACAAAGTCATTGGTCAGGACAGTGAAGAACCAGTGTCATAGAGTACTGTAAATCAGGCTGATGCCAGAAGCCGAGTTTCTTTTTAGGTGTATTTAGAAGCTAATTCCATTTTGTTTTCTCGTGCAGGTATTTCTGTTTTGTAACTGAATGTAAAGATCCTAAAGCATGTACAATCTTACTGCGTGGCGCCAGCAAAGACATCCTGAATGAACTAGAACGTAACCTTCAAGACGCCATGAACGTAGCTCGTAACGTCATGGTTGAACCAAGACTCGTACCAGGTGGTGGAGCCACAGAAATGGCAGTAGCCCAGGTGAGAGATTGAGAATGTTTTGTTAGATGGTTTACAATTGACTCAAGATGACACTCCACCAACAGAAGCTTTTGTGAAAAAAAATTAGCTTTACTTTTTTAGCTCCGCTGTCAGCGAAAGCTGAAAGCGTAGCTTTAGGTATAGGTGGGTATTGAGGTATAGAGAGTAGAGTGAATCATAGGTGTCCGTCAAACTTTTATATTTTTACTATCTACTCCGGAAGTGACAGTCGGAATTCTTCGATATTTGGTGTGCATGTTCCCTGGGGGGAGGCTATTCAGATTTGTTCATGCCAAGTTGATCTGTGCCATTTTCAATTTTTTATGATTTTTTTTCATAAAATGTCATTTTCATCAACTCCTTGAAAACCTCTTATTAGATTGCTTTGATATCTGGCGTGTTGATGCGCAGGGGGTAGCTTACTCAGATTTGTTAATTTCAAGTCAGCACATCCTCATTTTTATTTTTTATGATTTTTTTTTTGTAATTTGAAAAAAAAAATGAATATGTTAATGAGCATAATGACCGACGCCATATTGGAAATCAGTCGACGAGACTTTAAGTAAACTGCCACTTTTCAAAAGACACTATTGACGTCAAACAAGCAATGTAATATGTGCTATAGTCATAATTCTACGCATTGGGCGCCCAAATGACAAGCGTTTGTTCGAAACAGGGTTGTAAACTTCAAATCAGTCCGCAACATCCTCATTTGCATACTCTATCCTGATTCGACCAGAAGCTGAAGGTGACCTCATTTGACCGAGCGATTTTCCACAGCAAGTATCTTGAGTATCAACACAGGACGTTCTTGGTACTCACTAAAATCACACTTCAGACCCACTATAAAAGTGTGATGTTTTCAGATAACATGTAACTTGTGGTTAATTCTATATTGTCGTGCAATTTGGAATGACAGTGAACCAGAATTCAGACAACTTGCGTAAGGAAGGGCATGCCAGACATGCGGTTGAAGTTATGGCCGACAGTTCACATGTAAAGTTAAACGACATGAACGTGTCTTGCCTTTCCAAAATGCAAATATTTGGCAAGTAAAAATAATTAAAATAATTACAACTTTAATTTGGCTTCAGACTTTGCATTATGTTTTGCGTATCTTTCCCCGTTTTACATGTAAATCCGAAAAGGTTCTCTCTCATCATGTCATCAGTGTCAGTGATCATACCGCGCGGGGCTGCTTTGAGTACGAGCGAAGTGAGGCATGTTGAGGTATTTTGTTGAGAATTATAAATATTGCGAAATGTCAAGTACAAGGTTTAAATACAATGGAATGATGAAAAAAATGGCAGAGTCTGCTGACAGGCGCCGGTCACAAGAAACACTGTGAATTAAAATATCAGACGATGTATGTATTAATCGCCGACAATCCACCCGTATGCACGAGGGACTAACCCGGAAGCAAGTCGTTGTCAGCCATACGTTACAGTGGTAACATCGTCCGAGAAATCGCTGCGTTCAGAGTGTCATTATTCACAGAATTGTTGTTTTCGAGTGAAAACCCGTCTTGAATTGTATAACTCTAACAAATGAAGACATGTCAAGTTATATTTTGAAAGTTGTATCGCTAGTTTGAGACGATTTTCTCACGTACTATAGTACTATCGAGGCTTACTTGGAAGTAGTAGGACCTTACTCCAGTTCATCGGGAAGTTTAGCCAGTCCGATAATTCTTTCTGGTTTAGTTTACAACACTTTTGATCAATCACGCAGATTTTGTTGTTGTGATGAAAAGAAATAAAAAAAAAGATCATTTCAACCATTTCGTTGTGTTTTCTTTGTGAAAGGTAACCGAACATGAACGAGTGTTACCACTGTAACGTATGGCTGAGAATGACTCTCTTCCGGGTACTTGAGATTGTCGCCGTACGGAAACTAAGATGGCGATTAATACATTTCTTCCCTATATATATCTACCACAACTAGTACAAGTTGAATGTTGTTGACTTTGTAAATTTGTTAGAAAATTGAAATTCAAATTGCCTCAAAATTATTTTAGATCCCTAGTTTATTTCATTCATCATTAAAATTTTCCAGGGTTACAGCTGTAAGACACTGGAATTATTTATAGCCAACCTCAAAATCCTCTTTTTTTCTTTTTCTTGTGTGCATTTCCCAGTCATTTTTTTCTGAGATTTTGTGCAATTTTTCATAACAGTAGATTTTTGTTATAAAATGGTGACTATGGTATAAAAGTACAATACATTACCAACTTCTGTGTAAAATGTGTTTTATAGTGAGACATCATATGAAACCACTAACCACTTTATTGCATCGCTAAAACAAAACTGCATAGTGAAGACCTGAACCACTTCTACATGTCACCAAAATAAAAAATTAAATTAAAAAAAAAGCAGCGGAGCTATTCTGACCGATAGGTCGCTTGTTCAAAAACATGGTGTATCGCATAGTGTTGTTTTGGTTTGGTTTCTTTAGTTAATATTGGATGCCCTGCCATGTATCCAACTGTTAAACTTATAATAATGAAATTTCCACCTTGCAGACATTAAATGAGAAAGCCAAGAGTATTACCGGTGTTGAACAGTGGCCATACAAAGCTATCAGTAAAGCATTAGAGGTTATTCCAAGAACTCTCATACAGAACTGTGGTGGTAACACAATACGTACTCTAACAGCTCTCAGGGTAAGTAGTAAAATGTCTAGTATTTATTCCAAGAACTTGTACAGAACTGTGATGGTAACACAATATGTACACTAACAGCTCTCAGGGTGAGTAAAATGTCTAGTGTTTGTTCCAAGAACTCTTGTACAGAACTGTGGTGGTAACACAGTACGTACTCTAACAACTCTAAGGGTAAGTAGATATCAGGTATTCATCTTATCAAAAAATTGACATACAGTTGTAACAGTTATATATTTAAATCCATTGACTAGCTTGAATAACTATACATTGTTGCAATGTACTAGTATATGATTAGGTGATGACAGGCTAAGCCAATATGATTAGGTGATGACAGGTTAAGCCAATGGTAGCACACAGGAAAACAATGTAGCAATGTTGGTAAGTTTTTTGTCATACCAGATGATGAAAAGTGGTGTAATAGAAATATTTTTTGTAGCACATGACAATAAAATGTAGCTATATTTAATAACAAGATGTTTGTTGAGGCTGGTGACAATTTTGTTTCACGTCAACTGGCAATGATATAGTATCATAGGTAACAATGTTTTTCGTTTGGATGACCATGTAATGGATTGTTGGGATAAAAGATAAATGGGGCTGTACAGTCCCTCAAGATTCAGATCTGGCAGACTTTAAATATGTTTTCCTTGTATTGCTTTGACAGGCCAAGCACACACAATCTGGGAACACTACCTGGGGTATTGATGGAGAGAAGGGAACACTGGCTGACATGAATGAGTTGGGTGTATGGGAGCCGTTTGCTGTCAAAGTACAGACCTACAAAACAGCTATGGAGGTAAGGATACATTTGTAGTCCTAGTGTGTAAAACAGTAGACAATACAAATACTGCTACTACTGCATCAAGAATGTGAAAGATTGAAGTGTATGGTGTTTACAAGATGTCGAAAACAACCTATAAGCATTTTGCTCTGTTTTTTTCCAGACTGCAATGTTGCTGTTACGTATAGATGATATTGTATCTGGTACAAAGAAAGCATCAGGAGGCGAAGGAGCTGGCACACCTGCACCTACCACGGGAATGGAATGATTTAACTTATCCAGTGTAAATGGACCCCCTAGGTTTATTTATTAGTGTGCATTGTTTAGGTGTAGATTTAGAATTGATAATTGTCTCAGCACAGTATATAGAATGAATTCATTCTGTATCCCTTTTGAAGTTTACATAGATATTAAATTCACAGCCCACGGCTACATTCCAAATACAAGTTCACGCAAGATGAGTATTGCAATTCTTGGAAGCACAGTAAAAAATAGTGCACCTGTGACCAATGTAAATGTACTTGTTTAGGTCTTTAAATGTCAATGCATGGCCATTTTGTTCAGTATTGTACGTGAACCAACAAATGCAAACTCACATCAGGATAAGTGTTATTCAGACCAAGTCTAATGAAGATACATGTTTGTAACAAGCTGTAAGATATAGTGATTGGCCTACTCCTATAATATGGCATATTCTGGTTACCAACATTGCAGCCATTTTTGAAAGAAGTGTTGTAAGATGGCATTGCAGATTAGAGATTATGAGGGCTAACACTTCAGTCATTGACAACCAACCATATGGCAGTATAACTTATAAGGAATCAAAATGCATAAAATAACCCTTTGAATCCGTAAAGTTACATCCCATTAACAAAACTTCTGACTAGCTGAGCTCAACCATTGACTTCACTTCTGAAACACTGTCAAATGATTTTTCCAAAAGAGGCCTACAGTAATCAACTATCATGGCATCACTGTCTTGCTTTGAAGTAGCACTTCTAGTGGCCAAAACATGTAATTGTTTGTTTTTCAACCAGAATTTGGGGTAATTCACTGCATGCACATAAACTTTCAAATGAATTGGAATGTTGCAACAACTGTATCTTGCAGCCTAGTTCACATACACTAAAATGTATGAAAGTTCAGGGAATTCATGCAAATGTTCCATTGTTGGTATTATCAATGTGTGCTTATCCTATGAAGTTTGACAACCGTGAGTGAACTTGTTGAGAATATGTATGTCTCAGTCTGCCATATTTGATATACACTTCCTAGTTAAACAACCATTTATGCAACATCTATTAGTAGACGTTATGTTGGGTTCTTTTTGAATGATCTGAAACCATCTCTCCATACGTAAATACCTAAAGTATGCAATTCTTTGGAGAAGAAACATTAACTAAATTGTAATTATGATTTGGAGTAGCATGTAAGATGTATATGGCTTCCTACTTTTGTGTTTTTATTTTGTACGTATACAAATAAACAGTCAGGCTTCTGAAAACATATCTTGTGTTATGGTTTACTTCTGAGAATATTTCACAAGCATATGTCTCACATATCATGTTACCTTTGTGCCAGTTTTGGTTAAAATCAGTTGGTGCATGCCAGAGAGATGAGGGTGAACGCACATACAACAAATATGGCCGCCAAATGGCCGTATTTGATTCAGTCACAAAACAAAGTCACGTGCATATGTCTCATATAGCATGTTACCTTTGTGCCAAGTTTGGTTGAAATTGCGATATTGAGATATGAAGGTGCACGCACACACACAGGCAAGCATGCAGGTACAGAACCCGATAATGTGGAGTAGATGCAACAAAAAACTAGAAGAGATATAAAGAGACGTTTAGTAATAATATCTACTTTATCTTTATTAGCACAACTGAACTGAGGTTCAGTAGGGATCACCTGGCATCTGTCTGTCTGTGTGCTTGTTTGTGTGTGTGTAAACAACTTAAAGTCAAAGACCTCTAAACCGATTGCCATATTTGGTGGGTCCATTACCTTGGATGTCAAGTTGGGAAATTGTTCAAATCAAAATGATCTTACCACCAGTTTGTGATTTGGGTCAAAAAATGTGATTTTTGGTCAAAAAACTTAAACTCAAAAACTACTGGGCAGATTGGGCTGAAATTTGAGTGAAATATTCTTCAGGGTGTTTTTACTAAGAATTCTTCATGATATGGTGGTCCCATTAGTGATATGCAAATTAGGGCTAAAAATGTGTCTTTTGGGTGAAAAATCTATAATTCCAAAATGACTGGGCAGATTGGGCTGAAATTTAATGGGAATGTATTTAGGGATGTATGGATGAAGAGATATTAAGGATACAACGAATCCATGAGTAATATGCAAATTAGGTGTAAAAATGTTCATTTTTTGCCAAAAACTTATATTTCAAAAAGTACTTGGTCGATGAGTCTGAAACTTTGTGAGATGTTTCTGAAAGTGTTATTTTGCAAATTTTGTTCAAAACATTTTGACCCAATTGGCCCTAGTAACCATGTCCATGCCCTTAGCAATGGCCAGAACTTAAAACCTACTGGGCAGATTGGGCTGATATTTGGGTGAAACATTCTTCAGGGTGTCTGTACTAAGAATTGTTGATAACATGATGAGCCATCAGTGATATGCAAATTAGGGCTAAAAATGTGTCTTTGGTCAAAAGTCCAAAACTACAAAGCAGATTGGACTAAAATTTGATAGGGATGTATAGGTGAAGAAATATTAAGCACATAATGATCTCATCAGTGATATTGAATTTAGGTGTAAAATGTGAATTTTGGTCAAAAACTCAAAATCTCAAAAAAGTACTAAGTGAGTGAGTCTGAAACTTGGTTAGATGTTTCTAGAAGTGTTATGCTATATCATTGCTTTTCCTCAAAAATCTTCAACTTTGAAATTACCCAGTAGATTGAGCTTAACTTTGTTGAGAATGTATAGATTTGTCCTCATTAATAGCTGACACAGTGAGAACAGTACATTGTTAATTAGCTATAAATGTTTACTTTACTATTTCCGCTGGTGGTAAAGTGTGTAGCATGGCCAGTTTGGTTTATGACTTGATTATATAATATGTTGTAAGACAGCTGTTTCATCACCTACCCATATAAACTGAATGTAGCTGGCATTTAAAATATTACAATGAGACAACCAAGAAAGTTAAACCTGTTACATTGGTATGACTTGGTTCCAAGTTGATTTTGAAAAATAAAGAAGTACAAAATCTTGTTGTAGACACATCACTTTAAAGTTTGATTAGGATGTTGCTATAATTGTCTTGATTAAGTACAGTTGCAACATAGGATGGCTGGATTATTATGATGGAAATTAAGTATGAAAATTTTGTTTTGGTTACAACTTTAAATCTTCAAAAAATGATTATCTATCATTGCCCTGAACATGAAGTTGTGTGAGAACGCAATATTTGCGCTATTTTTTATATTTACATGGTTCATCTGTCAACTTTAGCACCCCAAGTTGATGAAGTTCAAATATCATTAAGAACTCGCGTGAAAAGTCATGGTCATTAGATGTCACGTTATTGTAATAGTGATAATGAACTGTCGTATTGTCAGGTCCATTCTTGAAAGGCCAAAATCCATACACTTGAATGTTATCACAAAGCTCTATCGCCACACTGATGAAGTAAAACCCTGGAAAAAAAGTGGAAAAGTTAAAATATTGAATCTACACTACACAATATTTATGACTAAATCTATCTGAAGGCAGTTAGGAGTCATGAATATTCACTGTTCATCCAATGCATATGCATGCTTGCCAAGTCCCAAGCAGCAACAGTGACCGACTGCTAACCAATGAAGGTAAATTAGAGTTTTAATTTCCTTCCTTGATTCAACCGACAGTGATATTGATCTAATAAGTTACTCAGTGAATTGCAGGCACACTATCAATGTTTGTATTTTGTCTGACAACAGTGTGTAATTCATAAGGAAAATGTGTGAGGTGTAAAAACATAGTGTGTTGCTTAATTGAAACTGTATACTCTCTCTAGTTTGGTGGTAGCAATGGTGTCCATTTATGAATTATGGCATAAAGTACAACTTACCAGTTGATAGACGTCCTGTAACTCCCCAAGGTTTCCAAACATTGTTGATTGCTCGGACATGATCAGGGTGCATAAAGACCATTTTGAAACCAGTCTTTCTCAGCAAAGAGTAGGCTGTTTTACTTGCAGGTGTTATCCAAGGTAAGGAGAAATCAGGGATCCAAATGAACCCATCTTGAATAGCTTCTTTCATGTCTTGTACAAATTTGGTTTTGTTTGCAGGTGTTTTCAGTGAGCTATACCTGCCAAAAGAGCAAAATATAGAACAAGGATTGTATGTTGTAACTATTGGTTAAAGTTGTACATTTGAACTGTCACTGATGTCTTTCTGATTACAATTTCTCCAACACTTTAAGCTATACAAGCTGTAACTGGAAAGTTTTTCTTGCAAATGTTTTGTTAGATGTAATGACTTAGCCATAATACCATATACCCTGAACAGTACTGAAAGATCTGTTAGTAAGCAATTATTTATGTAACTGTACACATACTATGGTACAATACATCTAATAAAATTTGCATATAGGGGCACTAGTCGCATTCTGTTTTCCCTAGGGCGATATTCATGTAGCATGGAAGTCGTATCAGGGATTTGCTTTGGTTATGAAAAAGAATACATGTCTGTGCCTGAGAATGTGATATGTTATAAAGCACTTATTGCCTTGCCTTATTCGGGCACTAGTAGATGTCATATTACCCCTTGTGTTGTTATATAACAACTATTTCTGGCTTTCAGCCTTACAACCTTACAGCCCACATTGTAATGGATGTCTACTAGTGCCCTCTTAGCCAGGCAATAAGTGGATTGTACATTTTACCTTAATGCATAGATTGATTGATTCAGTGTATTGATTGTGGTCTTATTACCAGCATCTTTTGTGTAAGGTTCTTTTGGTGGAACATTGAATCTGAAATAAAGGTATTAATGATAATATTAAACGTTTTACATTCACACATGCTATAATTATATCTTACCTTAATTTATAAATTAAATTAAATGAATGACTGAGTGCATTGATTGTGGTCATAAAGTGGCCATATGGATGAGGATTGGGTTTTTATTTTAGATTCGGTATTTTATTTAGGTTATCCATAGTTGCATAGGTCTATTTTCAACAAGAAAAATCAATTATCCTCTTAGCAATATTGTAGCTTCAACATTTTCAGTCATTTCCACCTCTTTTTTCAGGAGTTTATTTCATCTCTGTAGTGATAGAACTTTGTGATCTGATTCAAGTTTATGGATTTTGGCCTTTCACAAATCGACCTGACACAAAAAAAAATAGATTCAAGAACTCTATGACAGTAATGCAGAGAAGCCCCACTTGTAATGACCCAAACATTTTGTAATACCTATCATGTTATGCCTTAGCATCACAGATGGATGGGGAGGCTTGCAATTTCTTGCCATCAGTTTTGCTGAAAGTGGTTCTCTCATCTCTCCCAATTCCCCCATCCAAAGATATTGACAAAAGACTTGTTCAGATATTCACCACCCTCTGATAGTGCACTACATAATAAATCTACCTGAAAACAGCATCTGCCATGTCAATTTGTTGTCCACATCCACTACCTTCTAGAATTCCACTACTGCCAACAATACTGCATGAATTAAATTTCTTCCTGGCAAACAATTCCTTCTGTTTATTGGTAGAAAAATTAATGTTGAATCTTATGTACTAAAGGAAATATTTTCAGCGATTAATAAAATTCTTTTGATCAGAATTTAAATTATCTCTTAGAAGAGATAATTAGTGTCTCTTCAAAGTTTTCGTGTCAAAGATATTACTTTTATTTGCTTAGTTTACTCATAGACCCTCCACCAACGGGTCTATGGTTTACTTTATATTAAAGATATGTAGAATACCACTAAATGAAATAAATAAAGGTGTCAATAAATTTGAGTTCTTGAGAGTAAATTCATGATTTTGTATCATTTAAATTTGTACGACTATCAAAATAACTTATAAACTTATACCAGCTTATGCCACGTTAAAGATATGATAAAACAAGTGGACATAGTCTAAGACCAATTTACCTTGGATAGATATGCGTACACGAATTTCGTCATTGATACTCGTCTGTTATTAATAGATGTTTTTATCCGTGTTCCCACTTTGACATTCTGTTGTGTTAAGCTGAATTGCTCCTGAATAGTGGACACCTTAGTTATTTTTTTTCTGTGAATTGAATAAACATAATAGTCAATAAGTAATCTGAGAATGAATGTCCATGGACTCTTGGTTCATAGTTACAAATGAAAATATCCATCAGTCTTTTTTTCTGTCTGTTTCACTTCCAAAAACGTTTCATTCTACAAGTATAAATTTTCATTTGTAAATATGTAATCTGTTTTGCATCACAGCAACTTATAACATTCTTCACATACTCTGCAAAAGTAATCAAGGAGTTTGTAACAATACTATTAAAGAGCAACTATTTGTACATAGCAAGAATTTCTTTCAATAGAAAATGCATTGCTAACTTTGTTTTTAATATTGTATTTACTTCTATTTTGTGTCATATATTCTTCATATATGCATTGATGATTGTTTATTTGTGTTTACCGGTTTATTTGTTGCAAAATAAGCAATTGATACTATGCCATATTCCAACTACTAAAGAGATAAATAAAAGATTTATTTCATATGAACAATCTGGTTCAACACAAGAGATAAATGCTGTTCGCAAGTCATTTGTGGGCAGGAAGTGAATGCCAGAATGATTGAATCTGTAGTGTGAATACATCATGCAGATATAAAGTTAACTCTAAATTTCCATGTTGTTCACACTGTACTGTTTTATTAGTAACAAGTATGCCTAACCACTGCCTTATTAGTTTTTTAATATCACATTGTGTTCTTTTACACATATTTTGTTTACCATTTTGTGCACTGCCATACAATCAGCAGTAATGACCCATTTTTTGCCCTCACTCTGCTATATCTTGGTCATCATCTTGTGATCAGCACTTATGAAATGGCTGGAACTTTGGAAATGCAAATATGGCGTATTACAAAAATCTGAGCTTTTTGTGCCGGACGCAAAATTCTGGCATATGCCACAATTTATAACTACTGAACTGAATATTATCAAAATATCTAAAGGTTGCCTTACTAGCTAACCAACTTCTTACAGGAAACAACATGGAAAATTGTAAAGCACTTCAGCACAGAGTGGGAAAGTGCTACATAAAGAAATCATTTTGTGTTTTATCCAGATACTGTAAAGACCTGTTATGTATAACTTTTTATGCTCCAATAAAAAGCTTTTAAATACAATAATAAAGTGCTACATAAAAAGCAACATTATTATTATATTATCATTATATATTAGTATTGTTACTCCTTACACATGATTAGATTGGCCCTGTCTTTTTCACTATTTTTCATAGCAACTATGGGTTTGAGGTATGCTGGGGTATTATTGTGTAAGTTGCCATGATGGATGAGAAAGGGCTATTTATTTTGGATAGTCAATGATAAAAACAACAACTTTACTGTTTCTCCACTTGAAAAAATAATGTGAACAACATAGTCAAAGTCCATGTTTTTAACTTAATAGTTTGTTCTCTTTTGGACTAGTTCTCTTAATAGACTTACCGTATTTTGTCTCTGCTGGAATCATTTTGTTTCCATGGCAGATGTAAGCTTTCTACAATAGCTTTTGTTAATTTGTTGATATTTTCTTCTTTCATCATAGGTTGGTATTTTAGTGTCACATTGATACATATATCCATGTCCTCTGTATGTTCACGTGTGATACTGTTTGTGTACAAGTACAAATGGGTTATATATGATCAATTCAAAATCACTGCAAATGATATTATATTATCGAGGGTTAAATTTACAGAAATATTCTTAGTTAAACTTCAGCCACCTAATTATTCTTTTCCCTTCTTTTCAGAAAATATTTGTTTTTCTTAAAATCAGATAAATGTAAACACACTTAACTACAATGAAAATCACTAAACCTGAAACAAAATATTTAGCTCAATAAAATCTTATCAACATAGTAACATTTTATCACCTGGCACGACAAAAGTCTTACTAACATTGCTACACTTTATCATCGTGCTCAACACATCTCTGTTGGTAACATTTTATTTAACCAGAGGATAAAGTATATCATTGTTAGTAAGATTTTTGTTGAACCAGATGATAAAATGTAGCACTGTCTAGTGGTAAGATTAGCTAGATGATAAAATGTGTAGCACTGTTGGTGAGATTTCTGTTGAGCCAGATGATAAAATGTAGCACTGTTGGTAAGATTGTTATTGAGCCAGACAATGTTTTGCTTATATCATATTGTTATGTTAACTGAACTAATGACAATTGTTAGTGGTTTATTTTTTCACCTTGAGAATTAAGACATGCTCAGTGATGGTGGTTTAGGTAAGTGCTCTGCTGAGAAGATTAGAAATCTGTATTTTACCTTGATAGAGATATGGAATCATTTAGTTGTTTGACTGTAGTTTTATTACCAGTCTCTCCACTGAAAGCTTTTGCTGGTGTAACATTCATGAATCTGGAACAAAGTATTGAATAATATATGCATTCTTCATTCACTTCACCTGCTAGGATAAAATGTTGCTATCATATTTATCTACATAAAAAGTTACGAACAATCTATCAGTCGTGAAAAAAAATACATTGAGATTTCCTATGGTAGAAACCATATATGATACAAACAAAAATTTGTCATTAATATTCCCATTTGTCCTAAAAATATGGCCTTGAAAAATGGATAGAATACACCAATTATTATAAACATACTCTTAATTGAGTGCCTGGTACATATTGATTATACATATTGGTTATGAAGGATATTTTTCTGCAAGGTATAAGTTTGTATATGCCCTCCTGAAAGGATTGATATTTTGAGATTAACATATTTGTATTAGGTGGCCATTTTGCACTCACATACCAAATATGATGGCTAATTTAGCCTTTTGAAGGCCTTCAGTTGACCTTCAGAAGCCTTACTTAGCCATTCAAAAGACAATCATAAGCAACACCATCATTTGTGATGAATGAACTGATAGATGCAAACATTTATGTCTGGTTGTGACATTATTAGGAAACATTTACTAAAAATCTTTGTAGAAGACACAGTCGCCCTTAATTACTTTGTTCTATGTGAGAATGGTGGCATGATAAATTGTTAGCAACAAATATATACTACCGGGGCACAAAGTGTCTGTGATATGTAAGAAGTGGCTTGGTTTTGATAATTAGATCCTGAGGATCAACATCACGGTTAAAGTCTTGAAAGAAAGCTGATAACATTGGGGAAGATACTTGAATGGAGTCCCTATATGGTTTCTAGTTATACAGTAAGTTCACTACAAATAAGGCAGACATTCAGTACAGTGTGATATGAACTCAGTCCAGTGGGTTTTGACTTTACTTAATTAAACACATGTACATTGCAGACAGACAGACAGACAGACAGACAGACAGACAGACAGACAGATCTCGACAGTCAGATAGGTGGACAGACACTTTGCCATGCCTATAACACTACTGAACCTCAATAAAAAATAACAATTATAATATAACGGTATCATACCTTGGAAAGTATGCTGGTATCCTGGTAAGGTTAATATTAGTTGTATAGGAATTGGTGATTGTAGCCAATAGCAAAATAGTTAGGAGTACCATTGACATAAATACCGTTAACATAGTCCTATGTTTTGCTATTTTGAAAATTGTCTGTGCACATGGCATGATAATGGTCTGGTGATGGAGGCGTAGCAACAAGGAGACAGTGATTCTGAAGCTTGGTGTAGACTGGTTGACTCTGACGTACACACAGGAAAGATGGCAGGATCACTGCTCAAGTGTACACGACATCTACAGTCTTGCAGACAACCTCCAAATAAAAAGATATAAATAAAAATAATTTGAGAATATCGATGTATGATTATTTTCATTTTATTTTAAGATTTTTGCCAAGTTTCAGATTTCAGTTATAAAATGTGATATGATCATTCATGTTGCTTCTCTTTTTATGGAGACAATTACCTGGAAAATGCTATTACTAAGAAAACCTTACTCCCAAAGACATGAACAGCAACTTGATTGACAAACAGTCCTGCATTACACAATGCTTTCTTTGAGCAATGTGGACACAAAACAATCTTGCTGGATTGGAAATATGGATAACATATGTTCAATGACAATAAAAGTTACGTGAGAATTGTTGTGCCGTCAGCTTCCTAAATATTTTTGGAATTTCCAGAGGCACTTTCCTGAGAAATGTGTGAATAATAATAATTATTTTATCAACAATATACATTTAACATGAAATGTGCATTGGTAATAAACTGTTTAAATATACGCTGTTAGTTTGTTTACAAAGGAGGTAAAATAAAAATTATATTATATCATGCTACTATGGGCCATTCTGATTGGATAATAACTGTGGTAAAATCCCATTTTACCACGGCTGGCAGTGGTAAAATGGGCCCCTAAACTAGCACATGAATAGTACTCACAAAAAAGAAGCTAGTGTTCGTTCTTATACCAAATAAGTTAACACTTCCTCAGAGTAAAGGTATGTCAGGTATCCTGTACAATAGTTTGGGTTACAGTAGTCCAAATAATTCCACTGATGACCTTGCGATCGAAAGCAACGATCGATCAGTGGCTTCAACATCACTGGCCATGGCTGATAACGTACAAGTTCTCCCATGCAACGAGCCGTCAGCGTCCTGCTCTCGTTGAATCAAGCAACACCAATTTATAATTAACTTTTAACCATCAGTCAAGTGCGTCAGGATTATTTCAAAACTGTACATTTTCAGGTTCAGTCAATGTTCAATTTGTTAACCATTAAATTAAAGTAGACTGTGTAACGTCGCGTCTCTGATTTACTGCCTCGAGCTTTCTCCATTCAACTGATTCAACGCCGAGACATCTATTTTTAGCAGTGTACAAGATTGTATTGTTCTTATGTAAATATCCAAACAAAATTGTTACTTTCTTTGACCTCTTGTCCCGTTTTCTTCGTTGCTCTAGTTTTCAACGCGTTTTCGTTAGCATTATATGATGTAAATAAAGTAATTTATCAATGCAATGCAATGCAGTGTATGGTTTGTGTTCATGCAGTGTGTGTGTATGGGCGACGTGAACGTATCCACTCATCAAAATATATGCTCGTTCCCGACGATCTATTACCGACGATCTTTTTCTGTACGAGCGAATTCGCCTTTTCAGGCATATAAATAACCACAGAATCACATTTAGAAGAAATAGACACATATTTTGATATAATATAATAGCAATAACCCCCGCCGAAGGCGGGTATACACTCGAATTTGGTACAATTCGCTCCATATAGCACTCGCCATTCGGCTCGTGCTATATGTCGCGAATTGTACCAAAATCTCGTGTTTACCCGCCTTCGGCGGGGGTTATTGCTTAAATATATAATCTTGGGTCTCCAGGCAAAGTTCTGAAATAGAAGTCAAAATGTTACCAACATTATTCCATTTTTACCTTCTGTACAAGCAACTTATCAGTCAGAATAGCTCCACTGTTTTTTGTTTTTTGTTGGTTTTTTTTTTTGTTTGTTTTTTGTAACATGTGTAGAAGTGGTTCGGCTGTTCAGCCCTTCCACTATGTAGTTTTGTTTTAGCAAAGTAATTAAGTGGTTAGTGGTTTCACATGATGACTCACACACATTACAGAACATATTTCGCACAGAAAGTTGGTAAAATATTGTACTTTTGTATTATAGTCACCATTACACAAAATAGCATCAATGTAGCACAACTGTATTTGGCTGTTGCTATGGGCATGGTCTTGTTGCTTAGCCTATTTACATACATTTTTCGAATGTTTCTTAACTTGCCTACACTTCCCAGTTTTCATTTTTGCAATATATACCATCATTTACATGTAACTATTCCTATGGTTGTGGTCCTGTTGCTAGGCATATTTGCCTACATTTTTTTGAAGCTGTATTCACTTACTTACCCATCCCTTTGTTATCTTTGTAAATATGCATCATCATTTCACTGTTGCTGAGGGCTTGGTCATGGTTGCTAGGGCCAATTGTGTCAAATTGTTTTCAACAACAACGGCAGAATAACACCTCCAGAAACATCACTCTACCAAGTTTCAACCCCATTCACCATGCACGCAGTTTAATTTCAAGATATATGTTTTTGACCAAAATTGTCATTTTTAGACCTAATTTGCATATCACAAATGACTCACTATAAATTAACCAGGGATATGTAAACTGTTTATACGTCCCTGCTATAACGCTCTTGTGTACAACCACAAACAACTTAGGAAGAAAATTCTCCTTTGTCTGTGGTACAACTGAAATAGGGTGGTACACAGACAAGGATCATATAGCATGCGTGGACGTAAGGTATAACGAATAGCAATATAAATTATACTTTTGACGAACAAATACATGAAAGCACATATAGACATTGACGAATAGTAACATGAAATTTACGAATAAAAACATTGATTTATAGCATAAAAATAATGATACAAATGTGTCAATAACAACATGAATTTTACTAATAGAAATTTGTTTTTTTCGCACGAACATTTGTTTTGTTGATATTACAACTCATGGTCTGTCACATTGATTCGATTTTATTAGCCTACTTTACGTTACTGTGTTGTTTGGAGACTACGTAAGTTGGGACTCGATTCTGAAAATGTACAATAAAAGGAACACAACTCCTTCTATAAGCAGGAATACGAAACTATATACTGTCACAGACAAGGTAGCTATACTGTATTAAGGGAGCCTTCAGTAATTACACTGAGTGGAAGGCATGGAATTATTCGGGTGTCATATCGGGGAGGGCCAGATTTTACAAAGTGGAATAGGAAGGATATTTTATTCGGAGTGTCTAGTACCACAGGGCACTCAGGAACCGTGTGACAAACAAAACAAAACAAAACAAAACAAAACAAAACAAAACTTAGGAAATTTGGAAACTAGGAAGAGACGTACGGAAGGTAAAAATTTCGAAATGTTTGCCCAGTAGAACGGCCGGTTGAAAGTCCATGTTTATGTACGTTAATGGTGGCTGCCGTTCATACCTTGTGTCTTCTTTCATGGTGAGTAAACCTGCGCGATCACAGAAACAAGTGTAATTTTACCCCTTTCATATATAGTTGGTTAAGTACGTCAATATTAACGATATTATCGACATTTTATTGTATTCTGATAGAAATATTCTGAGACATAACTCCGGAAACAAATGCCTGTGCCGTGTCCCTTTTCATGTCTGATAGCATTTTAACATGTGTGTATGTGGTAATTTCCGAAATACATGTAATTGTTCAAAGCTTCGCTGCCTTATATGTCTAATAAATATTGGACATATTTTCAAATCGTGCCTCAGTTGTGGAGAGCATGTCACTTAGTAACACCAAAACTCCGACTCGTGTGCTTTCTGTTGTTGTAGTTATAGGACTATGTGTCTGTTCACTTATATTACTATCCATAGACCCTCCACCAGTGAAGGGTCTATGTACTATCTAAAGATCTATCATTCCAAGGATAAATTCTAGGCTGCTCACCTGTTATAAAAGCCAATATCAACCAATAATTTCCCACCATTCACTCCAACAACGTACAACACTATATTTAGTAGTAGTCGTCAGGTGATCTAATTTCACCGTGGCCACCCAAGCAAAGCTAAAGTACACGTGGAGGTCAATATACATGATTTATATCATTATGTCCGATAAATTCTACAAAGTTTAACGTTTGAAGTGCACTGCGCATAACTGTGGCGATAACAATCTTCTGTATACTCTAAGCACACCTAGCCATATGGATGAGGATGTAGTAGTTTAATATTTTGGATTAGTTTGCTTGCCGTCCTTGAATTTCCCAAAACCTACCAGGCAGACAGATAAACACACAAAAACAATGTTAGCATGTCATGAAAATAATTAACTTTTCTGTTTGTACATCAGTGAATTCGAAATATGAATGTCAAAGTTCATACTTAGTTTATCAACTACTTTGATATATTTATTCTGAAGATATCTGAACGCTCTTTCCATTTACAATATGAAATACGGCGTTGCTCGAAAATATTGCGCAAAACAAAATGTGTTTCTTTTTTCTAAATCTACCGACCTACCTACCCACACCCCCGCTTTAATTATTTATTGTTGGCTCCCCTCTCGCTACCGATCAAAAAATGCCCGCCCAGTTAAGAACAAGAACTGGTTCGTTGACTCATGGAGGTGACTGCACCTGTTATTTGTTCCATACTTGATCTCTCATTATTGTCAAACACATATTTACCAATTGTATAGATATGTCATATTCGTCGCCCAGTCAGCTGACAGTGGAAGGTCCGAGGTTAGGGAGCCTTCAGTAATTGCAAAGGAGGGCCGGGGTAAATCAAGCCCAGTTTGTGCCACTGTTTTATTTGTCAATCCTCAAGATTATTATGATGTGTATTGAAATCAGCCAGAAGAAATCGTTTCACTTGGGTCACGTGATCTAATCCAGTATGTCACAGACCACAAATTCAACCAATTTCACCTGAGTTCTCACCAGACCATCAGGGTTCTCATCAAACCATTATAGAGTAGTGGGTTCCACTCTATCATTTCTCTTAATAATCAGGGTACGTTCTAACCAGAGCTTTTTAGAGTAGTGGGTCCCACCCTAATAAGATTTCACCTAATAATCAGGGTTCCCCTCGGCCTTTAGAGAATACCGGTACATGTAGTTGGTTCCAACCTATGATTTCAGCAAATTACTAATCAGGGTTCTCCCCCATTTACCTGCTCTGTAGTGATAACTGTTTCCAGATTGGTTACATAATTAGTGATCAGGCTCATAGTTTCTCAAGTAATAACACTTTTATTTCACCTTTGATATTAACATTTACAAATGACAATGGCAGATGATGCAATGACTTGGGTGTTATGGGTTGCATAATCTTGGCATATGATGCAATGACTTGGGTGTTATGGGTTGCATAATCTTGGCATATGATAAAATGACGGGTGTTATGGGTTGCATAATATTAGCATACGATGAAATGACAGGTGTTATGGGTTGCATAATATTGGCATACGATGAAATGACAGGTGTTATGGGTTGCATAATCTTGGCATACATGTAGTATTATTGACGACACTCTTTATAATGTCATTTAGGTTCTATGTACTTTATTTACAAAATGTATGCAATTGTATATTCTGTTCACAAAAAAACGTACATGCGAGAACTCTTGATCATGACAAGCCTTCAATCATTGATGACATAGCCCTCTCTCTCTACCTGGTAGGTGGTGCAGACACTTATGAAAACACCAACAAGGGGCATAGTACAGAAGAGTATCAAAGAGTTAAACACCAACAAGGGGCGTAGTACAGCAGAGTACCAAAGAGTTACCTATTAGTAAATATGGTAGACAGACAGAGTTCAAGTAAATGCTGTCATGAGAAAAGATAGTTAAACAATATTGGTCATTTACAAATCTTTTCAAACACGTCTTTATGTCAAAATGTGAATTTAAGGCCATTTTGGTTAACATTTACCTGAAATAGACATCAACCAAAACCAAAAATCACTAACAAACTTCTCTAAAAATTGTGTTTGTTTAGTACAACTTAGGTCGTCTTCCAACATCCACATCCTCATGACACCATTTGCCATTGAGAAGCTTGATGAGTGTTCCTTTTCTTACACAGCTCCTTCAATTTGGAACTGACTTACACTCTTCGTCACTCTCATTCATAGTTACCCTGACCATTGTATGAGGTTTATTTTGTCAGTAACTCCAGATTAGGTATTACGATAACCACAGATAATCCTATAGTCCTTTGCGTCTGAGCATGCTCATTCTGGATTGCAAGTTCCGTATTAAGATGATCTGATCAATTTTTACCATGCGTAATTTAGACAACAAACTGAGTAAATGGCTAGTAATAAATCTATAGTCAATTATGCTTAAACATCATTGGTGCCAGTTTGTTTATAGAAGCATGTCAAAATCCTCAACTTTTACTTTGTTGTTATTTTCTATAGGTTCCAGGTGGCGTTATTGATGATTCTTGTGTACTTCGTGGTGTTATGATTAACAAAGATGTTACCCATCCACGTATGAAACGACGAATTGAAAACCCCAAGATTGTACTGCTAGATTGCTCACTTGAATACAAGAAAGGTGAAATACAGGTTTGTAAACACTTATTTCTTTTAGAATTCTTTCTCCAGTGTTTTGCTGACATTAACATTATTATCAACCTCCCCTCCCCTCCCCTCCCCACCCCCACCCTCCATAACTCAGTAAGGGAAATCCTATTACACTTGATAAACTCCTATGCATTTGACTCTGGTCTGAATATTTGGTATAGATATATATTGCACATTATTACATGTCTCAATATACTCGTGCGATTTTGGTATTGTTTCTGATAATATCCAAATTTCTCCATATTGTTTGTAGACTGGGCAATTTAGAATTGATGAGAGACACAGATTTCTCACGCATCCTTCAACTGAAAGAGGAATATGTACAGAAGATCTGTGAAGACATCATCCGATTCAAACCTGATGTAGTATTTACAGAGAAGGGTATATCTGATTTAGCCCAGCATTACCTAGTCAAGGCTAACATCACAGCTGTTAGAAGAGTCAGAAAGTCAGACAACAACAACAGAATTGGTAGGTATGTGTACAGTGAATTGTTCACAGGAAAGATTGTTTGCAATCATTTGTGTGCATGTATGTTTGACGAAAATGAAAGATGTTTTGAGAGTGATGGATATCTGATGAATGTGTTTTCTGAGATTTGATTGACTATTAAAATAACCTTTGATGTCTTTCCTGAACTCCTTTGTACAAATACTTCTTTCCTACGTGTAAACTTTGCACAATGATGGAACATAACACTTGAAATTTACTTTCCATTGCTTCTCCCTGTACAGATGTGAATTGTTTCACATCCTCTCAAATTTATGTCATTGAAATTTGATACAAATATGCAACATCACAATCTTCAAGTCCACTTTCCATCACTTCTGGCTATATTATCTGTGCAGCATTTTCTTTCAAACCTTGTGCAAAGGTGAAAAACTTATTTCACTCAAGCTTGGTGCAAAGATGAAAAACGTAGATTGTATTTTCATTCAAACATTGTGCAAAGGTGAAAAAACATTTCACTCAAATTTTGCACAAAGGTGAAAATGACTAACTCCAAACCCACTTTCCATGACCCTGTATTTCTTGTGTGACATTTCAGGGCATGTGGTGCAACTATAGTTAATCGTACTGATGAATTGAAAGAGGAAGATATTGGAGTAGGAGCAGGCCTATTTGATATCCAGAAGATTGGTGATGAGTAAGGTTTCAGCGGTTGAAATTTAGAACTCCATTACTACACGGACAGAATTCAGGGGCATATACATATTCACACAACTTGATAGCAGTATATATATTGACTCAACTTAAAGTCCAGAGTTTCAGTGCCAGGATCTTGCATTAGTGTTATATTATCAGTGGAGCCACATGTGTTATGTAGTATCATTCTTTTGTTCTTGGCAAATGATTGTTTCAGCTCTACTAGAAATTGGCAGTAGGGGGGGGGGGTCATGCTGTTTTGAAAATTGTGGATAGGGGGGGTCATTGTGTTTTAAATTGTGATGGAAGAAAAAAAATCCTTTCTACAATGGCATATAGCCTTGTCTGAAATGTGGTACATGTCAATATTTGTTCTTGTCCCTGTTTCTTACATGAATTCTTTAATATTACTTATTAGTTCAAACATAACTATACATATACATATACATATACATGTATTACCTAGCTACCCCACTAGTTATAGGACATGTCATGTAAATGCTTGGCTGTTTCACAATCAATGCTTCACTTATATTGCAGTTTGGGGCAAAAGTGAACTTGAAGGTTTCGTAATGGCAATTTTCATAGATAGTTTATAAATGAAGTTAATCTAAATTGTTCTACTCGTCATGTTATTGACACTACAAATCACCACATCTCATCAGATTCCAGTTTCTATTATACAGTAGGTATGACCACCTAAAGTTCTCTAACATACCGGTGACTTTATTATACATATATTAATGCCCCTATACTAATGTTACATGTCTATTTTATGTGATATAGGAAACTCATTTAAAACATACATTTAGGTTAGCTTTTCGAAGCTTGGAAATATTACCTCAAAGGTTATGAATAACCTAAACATTGCCTTAGTATCTCAAGCAAAAAACTCCATATCTGCCAGGGGGAAAACCCCAAGGACTTCCTCACCCCCAGAGGTCACTCGTGCATTCAACCAACAATCAGATGCACCAACAACCTTTTTACTGTCATAATGGTATTAAACTTTTCTTAAATATTTTCACCCTATTCTAATTTGAGATGATATTGTCTATTCAAGATGTGAAATGTTTGCCAAGATAGTCTAAAATTGCCTTAATCTCCAAATCTCCCCTACCAATGATACTACCAGTAGATGTGCTGACCTTTACTACATGTATATAATGATGCCATTTAACTTTTTAAGAACATATTTCAACCCTTAGTGTAAGTTATAAAGAATAGTTTCTGATACTTGCTGTCTTGTAAAGCATGGATTAAGTTATTGCTTGAAGGGTCTAAATAGCGTAAATATTGGCTATAAGAGTAAAAATCCTCCAGGGCTTTTAGAGGGAGACCCCCTCAGACCCCCGCATGAGGTGGACATATCCCAGTCTCAAGCTCTTCCCCTCTTACTGTCAAGATGCTATCAAAGTATATTTCAAAAGTATTTCAACCCTATGTAGTTGTATTTTACATGTTGGTGTTGTCTTGTAAGGCTTGGAAATTATTGTCTGAAAGGGTCTGAATAGTCTCAAAATTGACTTTTCAGGGAAAAAACCTCCAGGGTTTCTAGGGGGAGACCCCCTAGGACACCCCCCCCCCCCATGAGGTGTACACATCCCAGTCTCAAGATCTCCCCCCTACCTCTTACTGTCAAGATCCTATCAAACTATATTTCAAAAATATTTCAACCTTATGTAGTTGCTTTTTACATGTTGGTGCTGTCTTGTGAAGCTTGGAAATGATTTGTAAAATTGTCTGAATAGTCTGAAAATTGACTTTTCAGAGTTAAAAACCTCCTGGGCTTCTAGGGGGAGACCCCCTAGGACCCCCCCCCCCATGACACCTGTACATATCCCCTTCTCAAGCTTTCCCCCTACCTTTCACTGTCAAAATGCTATAATTAAACTCCTTTTCAAATATATTTACCCTGTGTAGTCAATAATTATAATTATGATAGTGCTAACCCGGGATCTTATAAAGTAGATGCAAGACAGTCAAGCAGTCCACACTGAGTCACGATCAAAAAATATCTGTCACTCATGCGAATATCATATGGGGGGGGGGGGGTCATCATGTTTTAGAATTAAGTGATAGGGGGGTCAGCCTGTTTTGGGTTTTACAGATAGGGGGAGGGGGGGGTCAGTGACTTTTTGTCGGCCCGATTTAAGAATCCACCGCCCCCCCCCCCCCAGGCTGGAGAAACTGACCGGTCCCTAAACTGAATGTAGCTGGCATTTAAAATATTACAATGAGACAACCAAGAAAGTTAAACCTGTTACATTGGTATGACTTGGTACCAAATTGATTTTGAAAAATAAAGAAGTACAAATCCTTGTAGACACATCACTTTAAAGTTTGATTAGGATGTTGCTATAATTGTCTTGATTAAGTACACTTCCAACGTAGGATGGCTGGATTATTATGATGGAAATTGAATATGAAAATTTTGTTTTGGTTACAACTTTAAATCTTCAAAAAATGATTATCTATCATTGTCCTCAACATGAAGTTGTGCGACAACGCAATGCTATTTTTGATATTTACATGGTTCAACTGTCAACTTTAGCACCCCGAGTTGATGAAGTTCAAATAGCATTAAGAACTCATGTGAAAAGTCATGGCCATTAGATGTCATGTTATTGTAATAGTGATAATGAACTGTCGTATTGTCAGGTCTATTCTTGAAAGGCCAAAATCCATACACTTGAATGTTATCACAAAGCTCTATCGCCACACTGATGAAGTAAAAGCCTGGAAAAAAATGGAAAAGTTAAAATATTGAATCTGCACTACACAAAATTCATGACTAAATCTATCTGAAGGCAGTTAGGAGTCATGAATATTCATTGTTCCAATGCATATATGCAATGCATATGAATGGTTGCCAAGACCCAAGCCAATGAAGGTAAATTAGAGTTTTAATTTCCTTGATTGATTCACCCGACAGTGATATTGATCTAATAAGTTACTCAGTTACTTGCAGGCAGACATCAATGTTTGTATTTTGTCTGTGTGTCAGTCGTAAGGAAAATATGTGAGGCGTAAAAACATAGTGTGCTGCTTAATTGAAACTGTATACACTCTCTAGTTTGGTGGTAGCAATGATGTCCATGCATGAATTAAGGCATATAGTACAACTTACCAGTTGATACACGTTTGTCAACTCCCCAAGGTTTCCAAACATTGTTGATTGCTCGGAAATGATTAGGATGCATAAAGACCATTTTGAAACCATTCTTTCTCAGCAAAGAGTAGGCTGTTTTACTTGCGGATGTTATAAAAGGTAAGGAAAAATCAGGCATCCAAATGAACCCATCTTGAATTGCTGCTTTCATGTCTTTTACAAATTTGGTTTTGTTTGCAGGTGTTTTCAGTGAGCTATACCTGCCAAAAGGGGCAAAATATAGAACAGGGATTGTATGTTGTAACTATTGGTTAAATTTGTACATTTGAACTGTCACTGATGTCTTTCTGATTACAATTTCTCCAACGCTGCTTTACAAGCTGTAACTGGAAAGTCTTTCTTGCAAATGTTTTGTTAGCTGTAATGACTTAGCCATAATATCATATACCCTGAACAGTACTGAAAGATCTGTTAGTAAGCAATTATTTATGTAACTGTACACATACTATGGTACAATACATCTAATAAAATGTGCATATAGGGGCACTAGTTGCATTCTATTGTCCCTAGGGCACTATCCATGTAGCAATGAAGTCTTAACAGGGATTTGCTTTGGTTATGAAAAAGAATACATGTCTGTACCTGAGAATGTGATATGTTATAAAGCACTTATTGTCTTGCCCTATTCGGGCACTAGTAGATGTCATATTACCCCTTGTGTTGTTATGTAACAACTATTTCTGGCTTTCAGCCTCGGAAAATAGTTACAACATAACAGCCCACATGGTAATGGATGTCTACCTAAGTGCTTCATAGCCAGGCAATAAGTAAATTGTACATTTTACCTTGATGCATAGATTGATTTATTCAGTGTATTGATTGTGGTCTTATTTCCAGCATCTTTTGTGTAAGGTTCTTTTGGTGGAACATTGAATCTGAAAAAAGAGAGACTAAAATCTATTAATGATAATATTGGACGTTTTACTTTCACAAATGCTATCATTATATCCTACCTTAATTTATAAATTAAACGAATGACTGACTGAGTGTATTGATTGTGGTCTTAAAGTGGCCATATGGAAGAGGATTAGGTATTTATTTTGGTAATTTTAATTCATAAAACAATTTTTATCATGGCCTCGTACGTGAAAAATCAGCATGAGATAGGACAAAGTCCATGTTTGTAACTCAAGGCATTGCAAAATGCTAAACAATGTGTAACAAAGTTTGTTATTGTACATGTACAATAACAAAGACCTTACACATCTATTAGACTTTCGTAATTTATTGAGTTACAAACAAGGACTTAGCATATATTATTTCACATTGATTTTTCAGGTAGGAAGCCATGATAAAATGATTTTATAAATCATAAATCCAAAAATAATACCCCAATCCTCATCCATATGATCACTTTAATCTTATTTCTAGGAATATAGGTGCTTTAGTATCGGTGGAATTTGAATCTGAAACCCCCAAAATTTTAATGATTTATTTCCTCCGACAAATGTTTAGCTAGGTTATCCATAGTTGCATAGGTTTATTTTGAACAGCAAAAATAAATTATCCTCTTAATACTATTGTAGCTTCAACATTTTCAGTCATTTCCACCTCTTTTTTCAGGATTTTATTTCATCTCTGTAGTGATAGAACTTTGTGATCTGATTCAAGTTTATGGATTTTGGCCTTTCACAAATCGACCTGACACAAAAAATAGATTCGAGATCTCTATGACAGTAATGCAGAGAAGTCCCATTTGTAATGACCCAAACATTTTGTAATACCTATCATGTTATGCCTTAGCATCACAGATGGATGGAGAGGCTTGCAATTTCTTGCCATCACTTTTGCTGAATGTGGTGCTCTCATCTCTCCCAATTCTCCCATCCAAAGATGATAATGAAAGTCTTGTTCAGATATTCACTGCCAGCAGATTGTACACTACATAATTATCCTACCTGAAAACAGCATCTGCTATGTCAATTTGTTGTCCACATCCACTACCTTGTAGAATCCCACTACTGCCAACAACACTGCATGAATTAAATTTCTTCCTGCCAAACAATTCCTTCTGTTTATTGGTAGAAAAAGTAATGTTGAATCTCCTGTACTAAAGAAAATATTTTCAATGATCAAAAAAATTCTTTCATGAGAATTTAAATTATCTCTTAGAATACATAATTAGTGTCTCTTTGAAGTTTTCGTGTGAAAGATATTACTTTTATTTGCTTAGTTTACTTTTATATTAAAGATATGTAGAATACCACTATATGAAATCAAGGTGTCGTTAAATTTGGGTTCTTGAGAGGAAATTCATGATTTTGTATCATTTAATTTTTTGCACGATTATCAAAATAACTTATAAACTCTAACAGCTTATGCCACATTAAACATATGATAAAAGAAGAGGACATAGTCTAAGACCAATTTACCTTGGATAGATAGGCGTACACGAATTTTGTTATTGATACTGGTCTGTTATTAATAGATGTTTTTATCCGTGTTCCCACTTTGACATTCTGTTGTGTTAAGCTGAATTGCTCCTGAATAGTGGACACCTTCGTTAGTTTTTTTCTGTGATAAAATATGAATTGAATAAACATAATAGTCAATAAGTAATCTGAGAATGAATGTCCATGGACTCTTGGTTCATAGTTACAAATGAAAATATCTATCAGTCTTTTTTTTCTGTCTTGTTCACTTCCAAAAACGTTTCATTCTACAAGTACAAATTTGCATTTGTAAATATGCAATCGATTTTCCATCACAGCAACTTTAATTATAACATTCTTCATAAACTCTGCAATAGTAATCAAGGAGTTTGCAACAATACTATTAAAGAGCAACTATTTGTACATAGCAAGAATTTCTTTCAATAGAAAATGCATTGCTAACTTTGTTTTTAATATTGTATTTACTTCTATTTTGTGTCATATATTCTTCATTTATGCATTGATGATTGTTTATTTGTGTTTACTGGTTTATTTATTGCAAATAAGCAATCAATACTATACCATATTCCAACTACTAAAGAAATAAATAAAAGATTTATTTCATTTGAACAATCTGGTTCAACACAAGAGATAAATGCTGTTCACAAGTCATTTTTGGGCAGGAAGTGAATGCCAGAATGGTTGAATCTGTATTGTGAAGACATCATGCAGATATAAAGTTAACTCTGAATTTCCATGTTGTTCAAACTGTACTGTAATTTGCATTTGTAAATATGCAATCGATTTTCCATCACAGCAACTTTAATTATAACATTCTTCATAAACTCTGCAATAGTAATCAAGGAGTTTGCAACAATACTATTAAAGAGCAACTATTTGTACATAGCAAGAATTTCTTTCAATAGAAAATGCATTGCTAACTTTGTTTTTAATATTGTATTTACTTCTATTTTGTGTCATATATTCTTCATTTATGCATTGATGATTGTTTATTTGTGTTTACTGGTTTATTTATTGCAAATAAGCAATCAATACTATGCCATATTCCAACTACTAAAGAAATAAATAAAAGATTTATTTCATTTGAACAATCTGGTTCAACACAAGAGATAAATGCTGTTCACAAGTCATTTTTGGGCAGGAAGTGAATGCCAGAATGGTTGAATCTGTATTGTGAAGACATCATGCAGATATAAAGTTAACTCTGAATTTCCATGTTGTTCAAACTGTACTGTTTTATTAGTAACAAGTATGCCTAACCACTGCTGTGTTAGTTTTTTAATAACACATTGAGTTCTTTTACACATATTTTTTACCACTTTGTGCACTACCATACAATCAGCAGTAATGACCCAATTGTAACCCTCATTTTGCTATATCTTGGTCATCATCTTGTGATCAGCACTTATGAAATAGCTGGAACTTTGGAAATGCAAATATGGCGTATTACAAAAATCTGAGCTTTTTGTGCCAGAGGCAAAATTCTGGCATATGCCACAATTTATAACTATTGAACTGAATACTATCAAAAAAATATATAATGGTTGCCTTACTAGCTAACCAACTTCTTACAGGAAACAACATGGAAAATTGTAAAGCACTTGAGCACAGAGTGGGAAAGTGCTACATAAAGAAATCCTTTTGTGTTTTATCCAGATACTGTCAAGACCTGTTATGTATAACTTTTTATGCTCCAATAAAAAGCTTTTAAATACAAAAAAGTGCTACATAAAAAGCAACATTATTATTATTATATTATTATATATTAGTATTGTTAGTCCTTGCACATGATTAGATTGGCCCTGCCTTTTTCATTACTTTTTCATAGCAACTATGGGTTGGAGGTATGCTGGGGTATTATTGTGTAAGTTGCCATGATGGATGAGAAAGGGCTATTTATTTTGGATAGTCAATGATAAAAACAACAACTTTACTGTTTCTCCACTTGAAAAAATAATGTGAACAACATAGTCAAAGTCCATGTTTTTAACTTAATAGTTTGTTCTCTTTTGGACTAGTTCTCTTAATAGACTTACCGTATTTTGTCTCTGCTGGAATCATTTTGTTTCCATGGCAGATGTAAGCTTTCTACAATAGCTTTTGTTAATTTGTTGATATTTTCTTCTTTCATCATAGGTTGGTATTTTAGTGTCACATTGATACATATATCCATGTCCTCTGTATGTTCACGTGTGATACTGTTTGTGTACAAGTACAAATGGGTTATATATGATCAATTCAAAATCACTGCAAATGATATTATATTATCGAGGGTTAAATTTACAGAAACATTCTTAGTTAAACTTCAGCCACCTAATTATTCTTTTCCCTTCTTTTCAGAAAATATTTGTTTTTCTTAAAATCAGATAAATGTAAACACACTTAACTACAATGAAAATCACTAAACCTGAAACAAAATATTTAGCTCAATAAAATCTTATCAACATAGTAACATTTTATCACCTGGCACGACAAAAGTCTTACTAACATTGCTACACTTTATCATCGTGCTCAACACATCTCTGTTGGTAACATTTTATTTAACCAGAGGATAAAGTATATCATTGTTAGTAAGATTTTTGTTGAACCAGATGATAAAATGTAGCACTGTCTAGTGGTAAGATTAGCTAGATGATAAAATGTGTAGCACTGTTGGTGAGATTTCTGTTGAGCCAGATGATAAAATGTAGCACTGTTGGTAAGATTGTTATTGAGCCAGACAATGTTTTGCTTATATCATATTGTTATGTTAACTGAACTAATGACAATTGTTAGTGGTTTATTTTTTCACCTTGAGAATTAAGACATGCTCAGTGATGGTGGTTTAGGTAAGTGCTCTGCTGAGAAGTTTAGAAATCTGTATTTTACCTTGATAGAGATATGGAATCATTTAGTTGTTTGACTGTAGTTTTATTACCAGTCTCTCCACTGAAAGCTTTTGCTGGTGTAACATTCATGAATCTGGAACAAAGTATTGAATAATATATGCATTCTTTATTCACTTCACCTGCTAGGATAAAATGTTGCTATCATATTTATCTACATAAAAAGTTACGAACAATCTATCAGTCGTGAAAAAAATACATTGAGATTTCCTATGGTAGAAACCATATATGATACAAACAAAAATTTGTCATTAATATTCCCATTTGTCCTAAAAATATGGCCTTGAAGAATGTATAGAATACACCAATTATTATAAACATACTCTTAATTGAGTGCCTGGTACATATTGATTATACATATTGGTTATGAAGGATATTTTTCTGCAAGGTATAAGTTTGTATATGCCCTCCTGAAAGGATTGATATTTTGAGATTAACATATTTGTATTGGGTGGCCATTTTGCACTCACATACCAAATATGATGGCTAATTTAGCCTTTTGAAGGCCTTCAGTTGACCTTCAGAAGCCTTACTTAGCCATTCAAAAGACAATCATAAGCAACACCATCATTTGTGATGAATGAACTGATAGATGCAAACATTTATGTCTGGTTGTGAAATTATTAGGAAACATTTACTAAAAATCTTTGTAGAAGACACAGTCGCCCTTAATTACTTTGTTCTATGTGAGAATGGTGGCATGATAAATTGTTAGCAACAAATATATACTACCGGGGCACAAAGTGTCTGTGATATGTAAGAAATGGCTTGGTTTTGATAATTAGATCCTGAGGATCAACATCAGGGTTAAAGTCTTAAAAAGAAAGCTTACACCTGATAATACTGGGATAGATACTTGAATTGAGTCCCTATATGGTTTCTAGTTATACAGTAAGTTCACTACAAATAAGGCAGACATTCAGTACAGTGTGATATGAACTCAGTCCAGTGGGTTTTGACTTTACTTAATTAAACACATGTACATTGCAGACAGACAGACAGACAGACAGACAGGCAGATCTCGACAGTCAGATAGGTGGACAGACACTTTGCCATGCCTATAACACTACTGAACCTCAATAAAAAATAACACAATTATAATATAACGGTATCATACCTTGGAAAGTATGCTGGTATCCTGGTAAGGTTAATATTAGTTGTATAGGAATTGGTGATTGTAGCCAATAGCAAAATAGTTAGGAGTACCACTGACATAAATATCGTTAACATAGTCCTATGTTTTGCTATTTTGAAAATTGTCTGTGCACATGGCATGATAATGGTCCGGTGATGGAAGCGTAGCAACAAGGAGACAGTGATTCTGAAGCTTGGTGTAGACTGGTTGACTCTGACGTACACACAGGAAAGATGGCAGGATCACTGCTCAAGTGTACACGACATCTGCAGTCTTGCAGACAACCTCCAAATAAAAAGATATAAATAAAAATAATTTGCGAATATCGATGTATGATTATTTTCATTTTATTTTAAGATTTTTGCCAAGTTTCAGATTTCAGTTATAAAATGTGATATGATCATTCATGTTGCTACTCGATGAACAGCAACTTGATTGACAAACAGTCCTGCATTACACAATGCTTTCTTTGAGCAATGTGGACACAAAACAATCTTGCTGGATTGGAAATATGGATAACATATGGTCAATGACAATAAAAGTTACGTGAGAATTGTTGTGCCGTCAGCTTCCTAAATATTTTTGGAATTTCCAGAGGCACTTTCCTGAGAAATGTGTGAATAATAATAATTATTTTATCAACAATATGCATTTAACATGAAATGTGCATTGGTAATAAACTGTTTAAATATACGCTGTTAGCTTGTTTACAAAGGAGGTAAAATAAAAAATATATAATCTTGGGTCTCCAGGCAAAGTTCTGAAATAGAAGTCAAAATGTTACCAACATTATTCCATTTTTACCTTCTGTACAAGCAACTTATCAGTCAGAATAGCTCCACTGTTTTTTTTGTTTGTTTTTGTTTTGTTTTTTGTTTTTTTTGTAACGTGTAGAAGTGGTTCGGCTGTTCAGCCCTTCCACTATGTAGTTTTGTTTTAGCAAAGTAATTAAGTGGTTAGTGGTTTCACATGATGACTCACACACATTATAGAACATATTTCGCACAGAAAGTTGGTAAAATATTGTACTTTTGTATTATAGTCACCATTACACAAAATAGCATCAATGTAGCACAACTGTATTTGGCTGTTGCTATGGGCATGGTCTTGTTGCTTAGCCTATTTACATACATTTTTCGAATGTTTCTTAACTTTCCTACACTTCCCAGTTTTCATTTTTGCAATATATACCATCATTTACATGTAACTATTCCTATGGTTGTGGTCCTGTTGCTAGGCATATTTGCCTACATTTTTTGAAGCTGCATTCACTTACTTACCCATCCCTTTGTTATCTTTGTAAATATGCATCATCATTTCACTGTTGCTGGGGGGTTGGTCATGGTTGCTAGGGCCAATTGTGTCAAATATATTGTTTTCAACAACAACGGCAGAATAACACCTCCAGAAACATCACTCTACCAAGTTTCAACCCCATTCACCATGCAGTTTAATTTCAAGATATATGTTTTTCACCAAAATTGTAATTTCTAGACCTAATTTGCATATCACAAATGACTCACTATAAATTAACCAGGGATATGTAAACTGTTTATACGTCCCTGCTATAACGCTCTTGTGTACAACCACAAACAACTTAGGAAGAAAATTCTCCTTTGTCTGTGGTACAACTGAAATAGGGTGGTACACAGACAAGGATCATATAGCATGTGTGGACGTAAGGTATAACGAATAGCAATATAAATTATACTTTTGACGAACAAATACATGAAAGCACATATAGACATTGACGAATAGTAACATGAAATTTACGAATAAAAACATTGATTTATAGCATAAAAATAATGATACAAATGTGTCAATAACAACATGAACTTTACTAATAGAAATTAGTTTTTTTCGCACGAACATTTGTTTTGTTGATATTACAAATCATTGTCTGTCAATTGATTCGACTTTATTAGCCTACTTTACGTTACTGTGTTGTTTGGAGACTACGTAAGTTGGGACTCGATTCTGAAAATGTCCAATAAAAGGAACACAACTCCTTCTATAAGCAGGAATACGAAACTATATACTGTCACAGACAAGGTAGCTATACTGTATTAAGGGAGCCTTCAGTAATTACACTGAGTGGAAGGCATGGAATTATTCGGGTGTCATATCGGGGAGGGCCAGATTTTACAAAGTGGAATAGGAAGGATATTTTATTCGGAGTGTCTAGTACCACAGTGCACTCAGGAACCGTGTGACAAACAAAACAAAACAAAACTTAGGAAATTTGGAAACTAGGAAGAGACGTACGAAAGGTAAAAATTTCGAAATGTTTGCCCAGTAGAACGGCCGGTTGAAAGTCCATGTTTATGTACGGTAATGGTGGCTGCCGTTCATACCTTGTGTCTTCTTTCATGGTGAGTAAACCTGCGCGATCACAGAAACTAGTGTAATTTTACCCCTTTCATATATAGTTGGTTAAGTTCATACCTTGTGTCTTCTTTCATGGTGAGTAAACCTGCGCGATCACAGAAACAAGTGTAATTTTACCCCTTTCATATATAGTTGGTTAAGTACATCAATATTAACGATATTATCGACATTTTACTGTATTCTGATAGAAATATTCAGAGACATAACTCCGGAAGCAAATGCCTGTGCCGTGTCCCTTTTCATGTCTGATAGCATTTTAACATGTGTGTATGTGGTAATTTCCGAAATACATGTAATTGTTCAAAGCTTCCCTGCCTTACATGTCTAATTAAAATAGACATATTTTCAAATCGTGCCTCAGTTGTGGAGAGCATGTCACTTAGTAACACCAAAACTCCGACTCGTGTGGTTTCTGTTGTTGTAGTAATAGGAATATGTGTCTGTTCACTTATATTACTATCCATAGACCCTCCACCAGCGAAGGGTCTATGTACTATCTAAAGATCTATCATTCCAAGGATAAATTCTAGGCTGCTCACCTGTTATAAAAGCCAATATCAACCAATAATTTCCCACCATTCACTCCAACAACGTACAACACTATATTTAGTAGTAGTCGTCAGGTGATCTAATTTCACCGTGGCCACCCAAGCAAAGCTAAAGTACACGTGGAGGTCAATATACATGATTTATATCATTATGTCCGATAAATTCTACAAAGTTTAACGTTTGAAGTGCACTGCGCATAACTGTGGCGATAACAATCTTCTGTATGCTCTAAGCACACCTAGCCATATGGATGAGGATGTAGTAGTTTAATATTTTGGATTAGTTTGCTTGCCGTCCTTGAATTTCCCAAAACCTACCAGGCAGACAGATAAACACACAAAAACAATGTTAGCATGTCATGAAAATAATTAACTTTTCTGTTTGTACATCAGTGAATTCGAAATATGAATGTCAAAGTTCATACTTAGTTTATCAACTACTTTGATATATTTATTCTGAAGATATCTGAACGCTCTTTCCATTTACAATATGAAATACGGCGTTGCTCGAAAATATTGCGCAAAACAAAATGTGTTTCTTTTTTCTAAATCTACCGACCTACCTACCCACACCCCCGCTTTAATTATTTATTGTTGGCTCCCCTCTCGCTACCGATCAAAAAATGCCCGCCCAGTTAAGAACAAGAACTGGTTCGTTGACTCATGGAGGTGACTGCACCTGTTATTTGTTCCATACTTGATCTCTCATTATTGTCAAACACATATTTACCAACTGTATAGATATGTCATATTCGTCGCCCAGTCAGCTGACAGTGGAAGGTCCGAGGTTAGGGAGCCTTCAGTAATTGCAAAGGAGGGCCGGGGTAAATCAAGCCCAGTTTGTGCCACTGTTTTATTTGTCAATCCTCAAGATTATTATGATGTGTATTGAAATCAGCCAGAAGAAATCGTTTCACTTGGGTCACGTGATCTAATCCAGTATGTCACAGACCACAAATTCAACCAATTTCACCTGAGTTCTCATCAGGGTTCTCATCAAACCATTATAGAGTAGTGGGTTCCACTCTATCATTTCTCTTAATAATCAGGGTATGTTCTAACCAGAGCTTTTTAGAGTAGTGGGTCCCACCCTAATAAGATTTCACCTAATAATCAGGGTTCCCCTCGGCCTTTAGAGAATACCGGTACATGTAGTTGGTTCCAACCTATGATTTCAGCAAATTACTAATCAGGGTTCTCCCCCCATTTACCTGCTCTGTAGTGATAACTGTTTCCAGATTGGTTACATAATTAGTGATCAGGCTCATAGTTTCTCAAGTAATAACACTTTTATTTCACCTTTGATATTAACATTTACAAATGACAATGGCAGATGATGCAATGACTTGGGTGTTATGGGTTGCATAATATTAGCATACGATGAAATGACAGGTGTTATGGGTTGCATAATATTGGCATACGATGCAATGACGGGTCCTATGGGTTACATAATCTTGGCATGTGATGAAATGACGGGTGTTAAGGGTTGCATAATATTGGCATATGATAAAATGACGGGTGTTATGGGTTGCATAATATTGGCATATGATAAAATGACGGGTGTTATGGGTTGCATAATATTGGCATACAATGAAATAACTTGGGTGTTATGGGTTGCATAATATTGGCATACGATGCAATGACTTGGGTGTTATGGGTTGCATAATATTGGCTTAGGGTGAGGTGACGGGTGTTATGGGTTGCATAATCTTGGCATACATGTAGTATGATTGACGACACTCTTAATGTCATTTAGGTTCTATGTACTTTATTTACAAAATGTATGCAATTGTATATTCTGTTCACAAAAAAACGTACGTGCGAGAACTCTTGATCATGACAAGCCTTCAATCATTGATGACATAGCCCTCTCTCTCTACCTGGTAGGTGGTGCAGACACTTATGAAAGCACCAACAAGGGGCATAGTACAGAAGAGTATCAAAGAGTTAAACACCAACAAGGGGCGTAGTACAGCAGAGTACCAAAGAGTTACCTATCAGTAAATATGGTTCAAGTAAATGCTGTCATGAGAAAAGATAGTTAAACAATATTGGTCATTTACAAATCTTTTCAAACAAGTCTTTGTCAAGATATGAATTTAAGACTATTTTGGTTGACATTTACCTTAAATAGACATCAACCAAAACCAAAAATCACTAACAAACTTCTCTAAAAATAGTGTTTGTTTAGTACAACTTAGGTCTAATCCGCATCCTAATGACACCATTTGTCACTGGTGAGTGTTCCTTTTCTTACACAGCTCCTTCAATTTGGAACTGACTTACTCACACTCTTCATCACTCTCACTCGAAGTCTTACTTTCACGCTGCCCGTAAAACTTACCTATTTCAATCTTAACTCTCACTCACCTACACACTTCTCTCTACATCCTTCCATGTTTTCAAATTGTTTCTCAGTTACAGTATCCACTCATTTTGCTAATAGCTCTGTGTCTGCGCCTGGAGCGCTTCAGAGAACAGGCACAGTATAAATTTGCTTTATTATTACATAATTTGAATAGACTAATAAACATAAGCTTCTTGTAAATAAGTGATTTCCATCATGTTGAACATGGCTAGCGTCAGCTGAATGAAGTTCATGGCTTGAACAAACAAGTCATATTTCCTGCTTTCTTGTGTGCTATGATTCTTGTACATGGAAGTCTCCTGTATCAAATAAAAGAGATCTTTTAGGTGGTTTGGAGTCTTTCTCTGCTGTAAATTATGAATTAAGGAAAGAAACGTTTGTCTTTGAATGATTTGACCTTTTCACATGCTACCCATTTTTAAAAAATATATCTATATCTCTGTCAACTGCCTTAATTAATGGAAAGTCATTGATAGAGTTATATCTTAGCCAGTTAAGTCGACTCTGGGTCGACTCTAGTCCTACCTAACATAAAAAAAAACCATATATGAACAATTAATATTGACTCTGAGTGGGGGGGGGGGGGGGGTTTCGACTTATCTGTAGTGTCCTGACACAAAATTCCATTTGATTACGTAATTGTATTTTAGTTTCCTAGATAAAGAGGGTTCCAGGGTTAAAGTTCAGGGTTGCTGCTAATTATTGGAACAAATGAAGGCTATGCTAATATTGGGTTGACTTTGGCATGTGATCTGTGTCAGGTACAAAAATTCAGTGTGAATGGAGTCCCAAATCCACCTTATTAGTTTTACTACTTTGTGTCGCCTCAGAGTGAAACTCAAATTTGTAGTCTGAACTTAGTATGAAAACACATACATCTTGTTGACAGAGAGATAGATTTCATAGTCGTAATGTTTTGATTATTCAAAATGTTGTGATTGTAGAATTAATGTTACAACAGCCTGCTGTTCACTCAATGTTCACTCCACATACCATGTATTTTCAGAACAGTGCTCACCATGGAAGGCGGACACCCCTCCCACACCCTACCCCACCAGCAATCATGGTGACACTGTTTCTCCTCCAAATCAAGATTGAAGGGGAAAGCCCTGCTGATTTAGTATCTCCAATGTGAGATCTCTGTGTATAAAGTCCACATCTAGTTGTAAAGAACTGCAATATAGGGTTGTTTTTTTGGCAATATATATTTTTCTGTAGTAAAGCTGACTTTTGAATTGGGCCACCGTTTTTTTTTTGTTGTTGTTGTTGTTGTTTTTTGTTTGTTTGTTTGTTTGTTTGTTTTTGTTTTTTTGGGGGGGGGTTGAGAAAATGATGACACAGCCTGACTGACAGACAGACAGACAGACAGACAGACAGACACACACACACACACACACACACACCCCAACAGATACCTCCCCTTATGGAGTGAAAAAAGGATATTTATGAAGTAGTTTGAAGAGTCCAGTTCCAATGGTCATAGGTATACCCATGATAATGCACTCACTAACACCTGTAACATAAGGCAAAGTAAATATTAAAATGATAGTATGTTGAGCCTACAAGCAAAGTTATACAGATATACACAAAAGATAATGTAATACAGTCCCTAAAAAGAAGTAAAATTATCATTTAGACTAACTCTACAGCCATACAATGTACTTTATTGTGTACAGATAAAGTTACTGAGATTTTCTTGCCATGCTTAAATACAAGCCGTTTTGACACTCATCAGAAAATAAGCATTATTTTACAGAAATGAAGTGTAATACCGATATTTGAAAGAAAAAAATTGTTGAACTATGTTAAAAGACATTGCTTGAACTAGCTAGTTATACACAAAACTGCAAACACAAGCTTTACAGCATTCAAAATGTTTTGCCAACAGTCGTGACTCAGTCACATGTTTCAGCTATTCAGTACTATCTTCATCATTGGCATCTATTCCTTACCATTGATAGCATCTTCCTGTCCATAGTATGCAGCATCAAAAAGATGATCAGCTGTTTTCTCAAACTAAGTAAGAGAGGAAAAATATATAATGTGATCACATTAAGTGTGCAGGTTGTACATTTGTTGCATTCCCAGTCCAATGGCAAAGCATATAATTACAAATGTAAGTTGCGTTCTCTCAGAAACTTGACTGCATCTATCCTTGATACAATATACTTTTAGTATACAAAACAGAAAACAGTGAGTTTATTCGTTATTAGTTAGTTTGCCTCCACGTTTTCCCTACTTCTGGACTCTGTGGGTTATCCAAGTAATTCAACAATTTGTACCAGTTTTTTATTTGTATATCTGCTGTCGATCTTGCAGTTTTACTGAAATAAACTAACTAACAAACAAACAAACAAACTAACTAACTAACTTAGTGTAATGTAAGTCATCAGAATGGACAGAAAGCAGAGACATTCCATCTTCCATCAAAAGGTTGTCAAACAGAATCTTTCCCTGTAGTCTCAACAGTATTATTTCAGTTTTGATTGAGTCTGTCGGGTCTCTTCGGATCTGAGGCTATCTGATGCTATCTGACGCTGAATCTGACACTCAATATGGCGCTAGCTGAATCTGAATCTGACACCAATTTTATACTCGTTCAGAATGGGATACAAGAAAAGGAAATACACAGAGGCATCTTAGCACCAAGCTGTATTTCCCATTAACACCACATCTCCCATTGTGGTGATGACTTGATGATATTCATTATGCAACTGCATTCTCTTATCTAATCACCCACTTCTCTGTGTTGAGTTGTCAACTACCGATTAGATGTCGAGTAATATGAATTATAACTTACAGACGCCAACATAAGTACACTTTCTTTCATTTTAGCCAATCCAAATCTTGTTATACCAAGCACTTCACCCTAAAACAGACAAAAAAAGTAATATTATTATTATTAGCTGGAGAATTATTTTTTCCTCCAAAGATCTCATTTATCTTTGGTCATATCTTCAGCAGCTACCATAGTAGGGAATATGGTGAAGAAACACATAGAAATGATGTTCTCTCATTTTTCAAATAAACTATTTCTTCAGTAATTGTTGCTAAACTTGTCATTCAGAGTCATTGCAAACAATATGAAAGGAGCAATATGATTGGATAGATTACCTTGTATGCCATGAGATCAGCCAATAGCATTATGTGTCTGTGATCGATACTCATACCATGGGAAACCATTGTGTATTGAATCTCATTGATAATAGTTTGTCTGAAAAAAATGACAACACAAATGCTTCCTTGTTATTCTTGCACATTTGATGATCGAAATATGTACTGTACTGCCAGCATTCTGTTGTGTTAATGTTTTTCATTGATGTGTTTTCATCATGCCAGTTGCAAACTATGAACTGTTACATGACAAATGCTTCCCCTCATGACTAAATGTGATGTTTACACGTTACTACAAATTTTTTTGTAATCTTTCACTAATGGCATGTATCTTTAGACATCATTGTCTGATGTAGTGCTGTGGTGGTTGATTTCAGAGACAACAATAAACTCATTTGGGTGCTTGCTGCAAGCAGAAACAAATCTTCATAGGACACCCTGTCCCCTCAAGTACTTACTGAATGGCAAAAAGACAAATGAATGGACAGATGAATAGATGCAGCCCATTGTAAGAGTCTCCTATAGAGGGGACTAACCATATGACTGTGGTTTCTTTGTTTACAGAGTTAACACCACACTATGACTGTCAGCACTGTAAACACCTCCTATAAGTACAGAACCTCATTTGTATCATGCAATAATCATCATAAAATTCTTGATCAGGTTGCATAAAAAAGACAAAATTTCTGTGAGGTTATCAATCACACTTTAAAAGCTATTCTATCATGTAGTCTTCATGTAGTGGACATTACCTAGCTGCTTCAATCCCCAATGTCTTCTCCACTTCAACTGTGTTATTTGAAGTGGTGTGTGTACCCTTCACACCTGTAATGTAACATCATAATTTACTAAATAAAACAAGCCTTCACTGAAATACATAGCCCCCAACTAGTGTGTTGTATTGTATAAGATGATTGGCATGTTGGCAATCTTAACATGGAAATACTTTGTTGGACTCTTGCAAGCATTGAAGGGTATTTCCAGGGATGTAAATTTTAGTTGTGTTGAGTTTTCCCGCCATTCAGTCATATTTAATTTGGTTGCAAAACAAAGTGACATGCATGTGTCTCACATACATGTAGTATGTTACCTTTGTGCCAGGTTTGGTTGAAATCAGTTGGTGTATGCCAGAAGTATGAGAGTGAACACACACACACACACACACACACACACACACACACACACACACACACACACACACGGACAGACACATGAATGGAAGCTAACATAATAGCCCCCTCCGGTTGGTGCCCACTGTGGGCTAACTAGTGAAAAATTTGGAAATGTTAGGCACACCATCATGAATGTTGTTAAATTGGATAGTGGATTATGAAAAAGTATTATGATACAAATTATTCTATGACAAACTGTACCAATACTGTAAAAACTGAAAGCATTATGTCTCGGTTAAATATCAGGAAGACGGTATATGTCTTTGCATCGAGCACATTTGTTGGTGTGATTTGTAACATCATGGCCTTATGCATCTTAATGAGATAATTTGCATGTAACATTTTTATTGGTGTTAGTGAAGTAAAATAGTCTTCAGTTTTTCCTTTATATTTTATTTCCTTTCCTTGAATACACATATTTCTTTAATAGGAAGTGTAAAAAATGTCTGGAAGGACATTACAATAAAACTTGTCATGGAAGTAATTACCTCTTGTTGCTATGACAGCCCTCAGATTATCGCCCTCTACCAGTAGTTTGTATTTCTCTTTACCACTCTGTTCATCTACATGAATCACAGCGCGGGTCACTGTAGGAACACCCTGAAAACAGACAGAATAAGGAACTTGCAAACCCGCCATGTTGAATGTTGCATCATGGGAAATGTGACACTAAATGTTAATCAATTAGTATTATGAACAATATTGTTATATTGTTTGTAACCACAAATGATCAATTAATAGTCACCCTGACCATTGTGGGAGGTTTATTTTATCGGTAGCTCCAGATTAGGTAACACGATAACCTCAGATAATCCCATAGTCCTTTGCGTCTGAGCATGCTCAGTCTGGATTGCAAGTTCCTTGTTACTCATTGATGGATTTAACTCTTGTAAACTTTATTATCACAGACTTCATTACATAGAATACTATTCACTGTACAGACTACCTGGAAGTTTTGCAGTCAACTGTCTCTGTCACTTATCATAGACACTTGCAAAAACCAACTAGCCAACCAACCAACCAACCAACCAACCAACCAAGTCACTATGGTACAGTGTTAGCAATATTCCTACCTGGATAACAACAGTGGGTAGAGTTTCTTTAAGGGCTTGTAGTACATAATACATAGAACTTTTACTGCTTTCTACTGGTCGTACACATACAATGCTTTCACCATGAAGACTAATGTCCTGATGAAGACAGAAAGAAAGAGACATGTTTGGAAGCAGTTTACACACAAATGGGGCTCATTTTTCAACCAAAATAATGTTTTACCTAATTTACATGTCAAAGATCAGACTGTTTTGTATCGAATAAATTACCACATAGAGCCACCCCAGACATGATTGGAAGCAGTTTACACACAAATGGGGCTCATTTTTCAACCAAAATAATATTGCATCTAATTTATATGTCAAAGATCAGACTGTTTTGTATCGAATAAATTACCACATAGAGCCACCCCAGACATGTTTGGAAGCAGTTTACACACAAATGGGGCTCATTTTTCAACCAAAATAATGTTTTACCTAATTTACATGTCAAAGATCAGACTGTTTTGTATCGAATAAATTACCACATAGAGCCACCCCAGACATGTTTGGAAGTAGTTTACACACAAATGGGGCTCATTTTTCAACCAAAATAATATTTCATCTAATTTATATGTCAAAGATCAGACTGTTTTGTATAAAATAAATTACCACATAGAGCCACCCCAGACATGTTTGGAAGCAGTTTACACACAAATGGGGCTCATTTTTCAACCAAAATAATATTTCATCTAATTTACATGTCAAAGATCAGACTGTTTTGTATCGAATAATTTACCACATAGAGCCACCCCAGTCAGTTGTGGGCCTGAAGCATAACCTTACTACAGTTTAGAAATTAACTGAAATACTTCTCTTCTGATTTTGGACATTGAATGGAGAGAGAGAAAAGACTGTATTTTCATTGTCAGTATTCCTGGAAGCTTTTTTGAATTTTGTATAGTTCATTACCAAATTCTGACAATTCACCTACCTGGTATTTGATTCTCAGCTTAGATGCAATTATAGACTGCCTGACAGTGTGACTGTTCACCTCTAGCTGAAACACAATTATGAAAATTGATAAAATTTATATAAATTATCTCTAGTTCATTGATAAATTATACACAAATCTTGCCCAAGAACAATCTGAGGACAACACTAACAGTTAATCATCGCAGATTAGCCTAAGTTTACTGGGCAGAGTACCCACTTAAGTGCTGACCTAGGATTGAAACATATGCCTTTAAGCCAATCAGCAACACACTGGAGTGATGAAGTTCAAACCACCAATGTACAGATTTGAGCCAGCCCCTGTAATCATTTGACCATCACAACTCTAAATATACAACAATTTGGGAAAACAACTTACTTTGAGGAGCTTGATTCTCTCTAGATCCATTTTAATTAAAATGAAACACTCATCTGGTAGGAACACTTCTTCAATGTACTCCGATACCTGGAAGAAAATGTGAAAACATATCTACAACTTACAATCATTCCAGAATACCATACCATATTATTCTTGAGCAAATTTAAGATGGCGTATATGCTACTCTGAAATGGGAAAATTACAATGAAAATTAAACTACCTGCACAATGTCATCGTCATCGTCGTTGTCATCATCATCATTGTCGCCGCCACTGCCGCTGCCATCGGCATCATTGTTGTCATCATCATCATCATCATCACTACAACTTCGCTTATCACTATAATCAGGCAATGTGAGTCTTATATTTAGTACCATTGTGTGGGTGTAGTTTTGGTTTACAACAAACAAAATGTTACTTTGGCAAGTTCACTAAGACAGAAACTAAAACTTACCTCTCCAAGCAATGTCTTCTCAATACGTCCTTTGACAATCCTGGCAATCTCAGGATCAAATTCAACCTCTAGATGAGCTGTAATAATAGGTGTACTAATATTCTTTGAAGCATTAATGATTTCCTTGATACGAGGCACTCCCAATGTAATATGTATGATGAAGTCAAGGTCAGTATAGCAAAACCATGAGTTATCTTACTCTAAATGTACCAGTGATTACTTGCATTGATTCACATATTATTGGTACTATTGGTATTCACATTGCAGTGCAATACTGAAAAAACAACACTTGCAGCAGCTATCTAGAGATGCTACTGATCAGAATGCTATTTTATCAGTGGTGGACGACTCAAACTGGCTTTGAAGGTGACAAAAAGTTTTATCCTGATCACACTATCAAACTAACATGTATTGATACAACATTAGCTGGTGGGTGACTTTGATGTGGATTCACATGATGTATTTATGAGTTTGTTTATGTCTGTCAAAGATAGGCATATGGTATACCACAACAAAATTTGAAAGGATATTCATGGAAGCCACGCCAGCAAAATGGAAGGTCTTGAGTGTCATCTGTGTTCCAGGTTCACCAATACTTTGTGCCCCCACAGCACCCACGGCAGTACCTGGCTCTATACCAGCATGCATGTATTTCTCTTTGCATAGAGCTAGGAATTCTTTAAGCTGTGTCTCTGTTACTCTTTTCAGCTGGTACACAACTGAGAGGGACAAGGAATAAACAAAAGAGGGAATTTGAAAACAAAGTGATGACAATGCCAAAAATTTAGCACACATAATCTAATATTGAGAACATAAATATTTGTGACTGATTTATTCACCAGCTGGCTGCTATGCCTGAGTGATGGAGTGACAGACATACGTATGTAGGTGTGTGTGCATACAGCATACATGTATTAGCATACATTACCAGTTCATTGCTAAATGCAGAAATGCCGAACAGTATATATCATCTTGAATTTATTTATTCCATACACAACTGTGTACACTTGACCACTATTATCAGAATGACACACTGTATAATATCATAAAACCCTGATCTGACTGAGAAGAGAGGTTTATGGTATGTCACTTCACTTGAATCATAAATATATTTCTTTGATCATGTCACTGTAAATATTTGTTGAAAACAATAATTCTCTGTCACATGATCATCGGCCAAACTGATTGCACGTATAGATGTCATCTGTTCTCCTCATGTCAGGCAGATTACCAGCTGATCCTAAAGGTGCTAACACCCATATTGGGACATTACTATATAGTATACGTCACAGAGTAGAACCTGACTTTGAGATTACATAATCACAATGTTAATAAACTTGTCCCTACATAATTAATATTTCTACTTACCATTAGGTTCCATTTCCTCTTCATCTACACCATACGCTTGACGACACGATCTGATGGACTTGGCCAGATTCTCCAAGAAATCTCTGTTGCATAGAAAATTGTGATTGTTTAAATTTCATGTGGTACTGATCTACATGCTACTGTAATAGTTGGCATGACATTAGATATCTACTATGTAAACCCCTACTTTAATTAAGGTAGAATGTACCTTGGGGATGAATTTCACCAAAAATTAAAGTTATCAAAATCTCTTCAAACTTTGCCATATGGAAGCTTGCTTCAGATCCTTTGGAAACAATAAAACAAATTCAGGTTCACCATCTTGTTTTGAGGAAATTGATAATCTTTCATTTTCCCATCTCGTTATAACACTGTGATAGTATTTGGTGGCCATATTGGATTCTAAAAATGGCATAATTTTGATAAATGAAATCTATTTGAAAAATGTGTACGATCACCCCTAACATTTTTCTTAATTTTAACTGAGAATGGGTAGGAGTTTTCTTAAGCAAAGTTTACACACACATTGAGGTGTGTATCATGTTAATAAAGAAGGATACCACTGTAGGAAATAAAAGAATTTAATAACAGAACATTTACATTTATGTTCTACTACAAGTATATATAATGTATGTCTGCTGACTCCCATGAGGTGATGTGTATCCAAGCCAAAGACCTCGCTGAACAATGAATGACAATCAAGTTTCAAGTCAGTGTTTCTTGGCAATCTTTGGCGTAATTTTAGTGATGAAAAACCAGTAAATGACTCCAGAACCCAAAGTTTATATTATTGCCTTATTTCCTGTAGTCATGGTTACCTCGGTTCTGTAAATGGTTCTTATTTATAGTAATTTGGCATCAATTTCACAAATAAATCTAATTCTTGTTCTTCCAACATACACTGCAATGATATTGGGCAGTGCATCCTCACAGGTTATAATTGTATGCTAGGTATAGGAAGCCATGTTGTTTTGTCTGCCCATTTTCAGTACAAATATTATCTGAATGAGTGATACTGAAGCTGTGTGTTAAACTTCCAATATCTAATATACCTAACTGTTTGCATGTAAATGTACACCTTTGCAGAGTATAAGTTTGATACAGCTGAGGTTTTCTAATCTAGTGCAACATACTCACCTCAGTTCCTGTTTGAAATCTTTATGGACCATTGCATAGTCACTACTTTCTAGAACGGTACGGTATTTGTCATGGATGGTCTGACTGCTCAGTGCTTTTTCCTGCCGACTGGAAAACTTGGCCTGAATGAAACATAAAGATATAATACTAAATGTATTAAACGACATACTAGTATATTGTAGTACTAGTAGGGTATTTTGAAGCAAAACAGAGAGACAGATAGAGAGACATATTCACAGACTGACAGACCAACATATATCATTAGTATTCAAATTTACAGTATCTTCATAGCATATACTTGAAGTTTCATGAAAAGGTTCTGGCTGCAAGACAGATTGCATAGGGTCTCCTTTCCAGAAGGTGTGATATTCATCAATTGGAATTGTGGTATATTACTAAAAGTGTGAGTGACTACATCGATTTTCTTTTAGTTGAATACTAGCGGCATATACCTTAATGTGTTCAAGTACTCTGTTGAAGTCTACAGGTTTCTCCTTTCCCTCCATGGCAGCTGGATCAAGACCATCTCCGCCATAGCAGAATTGAATGATGTCACTTTGTGAATTACGTACTGTGGTATCATAGTGACTACAGAGGTCTTCAAGAGACTGAAATTGACAAGAATGAAATTAACATGCATTTGCCATAGTGGTTGTATTGGACTTCACGAGACTAAAATTTGACACTCTTTGAGACATGCTAACATGTTATAAACCTGGATCATTCAGCATGCCAAGTTAGATGTGAAGTATTCCCCAGAATTCAGTAGAAAGCCATTACACGTAATTCCTAACTCAAGACTGCCATTCGCTGCAATTTGACAACAAAGTGATATACAAAATAACCCACACAGTAGCTCACCCTTGTGCTAGGTTTGAAAACAGTCAATGCTTTGGGCTGAGAAATCACTGGACAGATATAGTGATACAGACGGACAGACAGACAGACAGACAGACAGACAGACAGACAGATTAATTAAAAAAGTGGCTACAGTTGCAACTAAACTGCAAACAGGAATAATCTAGATTGAGTTAATTTAATATTACGATATTTGCTATATATTATATCTACCGTATTTATTGCATTTGAACATGTTAAAACATAACATACAAAATATTTGTTGATAACTTTAATAAAAGGTTTTTGTCAAACGACCATGCACCTACTTTGACCAATCTTCTCTGCATGTATCCAGTTTCTGCAGTTTTCACAGCAGTATCCACCAAACCTGACATTGAACAAAATATGAAAATTACAGAACTTGACATTGAAATTTATATGACTGAGCAAAAAATTGAACAAAAACAAAACTTGTTTGAAACAGTCACTTTTTGGCAGTACACAGACACAGTGTATAACCATGCCATCATGTGACAAGATCATGGCCTTTTTTAAATACATAACAGCTCACATTCACCGACACATTTCAAGTTCTTCTGGCCTTTCATGTTCATGTAAATGTCATAAAACTGTTCTTATCAAACCATGAAATATAATACACATCTAGTTCCAACATGCTGTGTCAAGTGTTAATAAACCCAATTCATTTGTTTACTTTCCCTGTTTGTAACAAGTTTTGCTTGTTAATGCTAGCCTGTCAATGGTTGTATTGAGTTGTTGACATTTCCCTTAATATCATCACTTCACAGTAAATGTGTAAATTCTGTGCAACCTTACCTTCTCTGCCTGCCATTGTATGAAAAAAGAACTCACTGGGAGTCAGTCCGCTGTAAAAACTGTTCCTAACAAAACCTTTAGCTGCTGGTGTTCTTGCTACAAAAAATTCAATAAATATTACAAAAGATGAATAACTGATAGTTACAAAATACTAAATTTATTTGACCAATGTATGAAAATAGAGGTTTGCACACCCTAAAAATAATATGGGGATGTAGGGGGGGGGGGGGGGGTTCCTAGGATGGGGGTGGGCATCAGGTTGAAAAAAATGCAAGATCATTCATATTTACATGTATATGGAGAGGGGGGCATAAACATATACTTTTCAATATCCTCTAATATGTTCATGAGGTCGGTACATCATAATAATAATTTAGTTAGTTCTTGCATCACTACCACAAAACATTACTCATAATAAGAAATTAGAGCCCTTGGTCATGGTACAAAAAACTAATTCTACCCACATTTTTCAACAGTCTAGATGCCTTGGGGGTCAAAAAATACCAATTGTGGTCAGAAAAATACTGTGCACTGTTTGATGTATGTTTTTGCAATGATATACTGTCTGACCAAATACAATACACTATGTCACCAGCTGGCCATCAGTTACATAATGCTTCCCTTCAAATCTGACAATACAGGGCATACATTTCTTTAAAAAAATTATTGCATCACATCAGAGCCAAAGATAGAGTCGGTTTGATCAAGAGAAATTGATATTAAAAAGACATTGTAAAGCCAAATATGAAATAATAGTTACAAAAAGAGAAATCTAGTCATACATACCATGACGTTTAAAATGTGGAAGAGCTCTGTCTTCAAAACCATTGGGAATACGTTTTCCACTGATGGCTTGTTGCCCTACACAGGCTATCATTTGAGATATATTAATGAATGAACCTGACGAAAAAAAAAAATCATGACAATTCTGAAATTCTGAGTTATTCGTAAGTGTGAATCTTATGCATAATCTGCCTTCAGTAGATCTAAAAACATACATATGCATGCATGACATAAACATAGATATGTAAATAAACCAAACAAAGGGCTGGCTGGAAGTGGAACAGAAGACATGACATCACATACAAAAAAGAGCCTGGCTTTGCCATAGCCCTGGGAGTAGTACATTGGTTTATATGATACCTACCTTTTGAGCCACAAACAGCCATTGTCAAAGGACTATTACTCTTATGAAGTTCACGTAGACAAGCTTTGCCAGCATGGTCTCTGATAACAGACAACTCTCTTAGTATGACAGCCTATAGAGAAAATATTAATGAAAACAATTATATACTCCTCTCTGTCTCATCCCCATTGTTCCAACAATGATATCAATTCCTTTTAACAAGACACTTTCCAGTTAATAGAACAGTTTTTACACATTGAAACTACAAAATAGCTGATGTTAATATGGGCTTGGACCCATCCCACAACTATCTGGTAACATTCAGCACATTCCAATATGCTGTAGTTAGTACCTGGAACACAATCGCCAGCCACATTTTCTTATATTTTGGTAAATATATAATGAGGTGACAGACGAGTCATGGGGCAAGACATTAAATAGAATTTTTTCCCCGAAACATAAAACAAAAACATTGGGCCTTTGCCTATACGAGGGCACTAATGTGGCATAGTACAATAAAGCTATGCTTTAAATGCATTATCAAACAAATGGAAAATTTACTATTACTGGTATTTAAAATTCTTACACAAAGACAAAATAGTGAAAATTCCACATAGATTTACCTCAAGAGTTTCATCTGGAGTACAACCAGGCTGTGCTTGGAGTTTACCACTCTCTAAATCTGTGATATACTCATCACATTTACTGTACCTGTAAACACACACAACACATATCAACTTTTAGTATGGTGCATTTCTAGTTCTTCCTATTTTGTTTTATTATCATCTGAAGAACTTCAAAATAATAAGTTGGATGGTTGATCAGAAGAAAAGAAAGCAACCTCCCTAAAACATCTCAATTGTTAATTACTTAAAACAAGTCTTTTTAGAGGACACAGTCGGCAGTGGTAATTCACATCTGAAATATAATTTTATTGAAATTGGACTGTGCATGTCAGAGATATGTCTGAATACACCCTGACAACCTACCCTGCATATAAGAGATCCATTTTAGCTTTCAGTAGGCCATGACCTGGTGTCACATCACCAATACCGATAGAAAAGCCAAAGTTACCTGTTGAAGGGAATTGAAAGGTAAGATATTGGCATTTAAAACAAGACATCAACAAATTAAACATATTAAATCTGGTCCACTTATAGCATCATACACATTGGTGAAATACAGAGAATTTTATATCCCAGTTTCCTACATGATACTCAAAGTACCTGGCACAGATCTATAGCAGCACAACAGCCCTTTATACTTCCTCAACTCCCTGGGACACATAAAATCCATTGCAGTCATGTGTTACATTGTAAATGTATATGATTAAGTCCTCCATATATCGCATATTGCCATGTGTTACATTGTATAGGATTAAGTCATCCATATATTGCATATTGATCAAACTGTCAATCATTTTGTTCAAAGTTAATCCTGGTTAAACTCTATTGTTTGCATTCCATGACCTTGGATTACTACATTTTTAATCTGTGGATACTAAGGATTACTCTTTCATTCAGGACCAATCTCTACGATAGCTCAGCTGTAAAACTGTTTTTCTGTAACCATATTTTAATTCTACTCTCATATCAGCTTGTAAACATTTAACCAACTTACTTTAAAATAATCATTTTTCACTTACTGAGAAAGAATGGGCAGATTTTGGCCAGCCTTCCCATAGCTGTGGCTGCAATCTCTTCACCATAGTCTCTCAATAATATATAGAATATGTTATTCTTTGATCCAGAGCCAAGTGTGCTCTTGTCCATTGCACCACATACCAAATCACTGTTATGTATAACAACAACTGAGGAAGGAAGGCATAACACATATGTATGTATAATGACAAACAATAACATTCTATAAAGTTTCTGTCGGCAAAGTCAATGTCTGTCTCTATCCTCATTACAAGGTGTACTGAAGTACCACCTCTATCTTTGTATCTCTGTCTGTCTGTGTGTGTGTGTGTGTGTGTGTGTGTGTGTGTGTGTGTGTGTGTGTGTGTGTGTGCGTGTGTGTGTGTGTGTGTGTGCATGTATGTATGTATGTATGTATGTATGTATGTATGTATGTATGTATGTGTGTATGTATGTATGTATGTATGTATGTATGTATGTATGTATGTATGTATGTATGTATGCATGCATGTATGTATTGCCATCTGTCTTTCTGTCTCCATCTGTCTGTATGTGTATTTGTGTATTTGTCTCTCCAACATCTATTACCCTCCAAATCTCTCTCCAAACCTAAAAATACTGATAGTCAATGACTTACATGAATCATTGTGACACAGATCTTCATCAGTGCTATACTGTTTGCCTTTGGTTCTCAGATTAGCTTTGATGGGGCATTTCTTATTGGGTTTCAAAATTAGACTAAAGATTTGCTTTCCAGTCCATAACTTCACAGGCTGGAAGAGAATGTATAGAAAGGATATATAAGAAATGATATATGACACTGAAGTTTGTTAAATGCAGTTTGATGGGTGTATACATGCAGTGCTAGAAATTGACAGATACTGTAAACATAGATTTTCTCTCTAAAAAAGTTGCGATTTTAGTCCAGCTCGTTCTCAAAGACTAATTTGTACTAATTACTAGACTGGTACATTGTTTTCAGGCATTTTTTAAATAGTTACTACTTGTTTTCTAGCAAAATAAGCAAAAATAACTAAGTCTCCAGTGCAAAATTCCAGGTTTACAGTATTCGACTGATCTTTGGTGGATATACAAGTTTTACTCTACCTTAAATATAGCTGGAGGTGGAAGGTCTATGTGTATCTTTTGATCTCTTCCTGATAGCATAGATGCTACAATCTGAGCTGCTCTGCTTCTGTCAAAGAATGTATTCTTTTGAGTCAGCAAGTATGCACCTAGAAAATGACAACAAAGTTGCATATTATTGTACAGAAATTGCTCTGGTCAGTGTGCCAAAATTAGTTACACACTTATCTCTGTTTTGCAGTTCAGATTTTAATACATTTGCCATTCTACCGTAAGGAAATTATGACAGAAAAGGTTAAAATTTTGTTGCAGTGTGATTTTTTCTCAGGAAATAACAAAATGAGGCATGATTTACACAAAAAACAACAAAATATTTCTAAGTTAATTGTCTCAAGAAATCATATATGTTTGAGTTCATTAAGTCATCAAAGCTCAGGGAAAAACTTAGTTTTCAGTTTTCTTTTGTTTTTATTACCCTTTCCGTCATTAGGTGGGAAAAGTAACATTTTTGATATTACACATTTATCCTTCCAATGTTCATACCTGTAATAAAGTCTTGTATAGCTGCTATCAATGGTTCTCCATTCCTTGGTGTAACTAGGTTAGATTTTGTCTGTAAAAATCACACAAAAATATATGGTTTTTGAAATTGAGGCTTGGCCCAATCATGCTGGCTCCAACACAGCGTTTGACAAAAACAAACAAACAAACAAACAAACAGACAGACAATAGTGTGTAGTGTTGGTAATCCATCACATATTGCCAGGTGCTTGAAATTGGCTCTCTGATGAAGAATATGTCAAATTTGAGGGAAATGTTTGTAATGTTGTTGTCATAATATATAAGTAACATTAAACTATGTAAAAGACTCAATGGTTACAACAACGTCTTTTCCAAAATCAGTGTTTTCTTTACTAGAATTGGTGTTCTGTAATGTTCAGTCAAAGTAACACTTCATCTATCAACCAAACTATTAGTATTTACAGCTGTCCAATAGCTTACCCCCATGAGGATGAGAGCTTCAGCTTTAGCTTCTTCAGTTTGTGGTAGATGTAGGTTCATTTCGTCACCGTCAAAATCAGCATTGTACGGCCCACATACACATTCATTAAACCGAAATGTCCTGAATGGCTTCACTTTGGCCTACGAGTAGAAATGGAAAAGAAGTACTAAGTGTCCAGTTTCTATTGGATAATTTAGACTCGACAAGACCCAATTGACGTTGTCACTATGGTGTGAAAGAAAGGCAGTGGACAAAACCCTTAGGTTATGAGCATTTTCCAGCTGAATGAAGAAAAATATTGGGTAATAACTGAAAACTTTATAACTCTGCAAGCATAATTTATGGGAACAAATTGGGAAAAGTAATGACTTCAAACATTTTGACTCATATTTAGAGCACAGCAGAATGACCAGGGTATAAATCCCATATTTTGTGTTCGAATGCATTCAACTTGGCTTGTGTGTGGCATGATACGTAATAATTCAAGAATTGTTACATGTAGTTATAACACTGGTTAACGTATATTAGACACTTTATTTATGATATCCATGTCATGTACACTGAGGTGCTCACTAATGACAAGTAACTGTATTTGTTGAGATAAAACGAAAAAGGGCAATGACTTACAAAGTGAGCCATGATACTAAGTTTATGTAACGACGGCTGTCTGTTGAACAATACCACATCATTGTCTATCATATGCCGTTCCACCACATCACCATACTGTAAGAAAGCAAGACAGATACGGCACTTTATAGGAATTCCCAAAATATGTGTTGACCTTACCATATATTTTAAACTTGCTTTTTTTTTTAAAGTTCTGATATCATTTCGAAGATAACTTCATGTGAAAGTGTAATAAATGACAATTTCATTGATGGCATGTATCAATGAGAACATCATACTAGAATAGTTTAAACATAGTCTTAAATCTACATGCACTACTTGTAACTGTGATCCGTATTCAACACTAAAACAAAAAAGTTAGCACATATAATCATGTAAAATAGTACGAGAAATGGAAAACAGTTCATTTAAAGTATGGCCACCTCACACGATAGACTTGCAATAGTAGGTTTTTTCAACATTTTTGTCACACATTTGGTACTCATCACATTCAGAATATGGAACATTTTAACATTACCTTCAAATCTTGAGCTATTTTTTGCCTGTTACCATATTTCAGAAATCTGAATGAAAACAGATTGACATATTGTTACAAAATGTTTATCTTTTCAAAAAAATGTGACAACAATAATGAATTTAAACTGGTAGTAGTTGCAATATTTTGTGTTGAATGTTTGGAATATGAAAACTTGTTAATACACCATATGCCAGTTACACTTCAGGTATTTTCAAACAATTGTCTGAAGAGGGTGTCCCATATGAGGAAAAATGAGGGCTGTGGCTAAAACAACTCTGAGAGTTCCTAAAAATTACATCACAATGTGAAAGAAAGGTAGCAGAATGATCTTAGTGGTTGAGAATGCAACCAACTGTTCCCGTAAAACACTTTCAGATCACTTAGAAACGAGGAGAAAGCAAACATTTAAATAACTTTTCGCAAAAATATGTTCACTAGTGAAGATCTTGTCCAATATACCAGTAATGCAACCAGTAACTTCATTCACACAGTAGCAATCTATACCCTTCACATTTTTCAAGGTTTTGGAGTACTTCAAATTTAGGTTTCATCTTCCTCTCACAAAATGGCAAAAGTCAAAAAACAAAAACTAAAATGGACAGGTATAGATTCTTACTTCTTTAGATTGGTATGCCTTTGTTGTATAAAATTAGCACCAGGATGGGTATCACAGCCATTGATCACCAATTTCCTCATCAAATTGATGTTTGCTTTGGTAACCTATGGATACAGAAAGTTAGGCAAGACAGAACAGGAAACTTGCAAACCCACCATCTTGAATAGTGCATTGTGGGAAATATGATGTTAACATGAATCCATCACTACTGTAAACACTAAACAGTCTTGTCACACTCTATATGACAACAAATAATCTAGTCTTGTTACCCTTGCATAAAAAAATGAGAGCAGTTTTAAATTCCTGGAAATGACCATGTTTGAAATTCATAGAAGATAGACCTATGCTTACTTTTCTGTTTATAGAATATTTTGCAAAAAGAATTAAACATTTGAGTGGATCAGTGGAAATTATGGAAAATCTGGTAAAATGGGGAAATCTTAGTTTTTTTCTCTATTCCATAGACATCATTACATGACTTGGCTTCTTCAGGTATGAACTTACCTTCTCTGGATAAGTTAAAATTTTTGCGACGTGAACTGGAACTGCAACCTGGATGTTGAGAGAACATACATGAAATTACTCAGTGCTATATTCATGGCATAACTGACATGCAAATTTTCCTTGGTACAAAAAAGGACACTATCAATGTCAAAAAGTCCATATGAAAATATTCAGAATAGAAATCCACAAAACTTTGCGCTGACTCACCTCATCAATTCTCAGGTTAGGGTCTGGAGAAATCACAGTTCTGCCAGAGAAGTCCACCCTCTTACCAGATAAGTTGCCACGGAAACGACCTTGTTTGCCCTTTAACCTTTGACAGAAACCTCGGGTTGGTTTCTTGGGCTGAAGGATATAAACAGACATAGCTTGTTTTGCAAACAACTCAAATACTTGTTTTTTAAACACAAATCTCTTCATAAAATGATACACATAACCCAGGCTACAAAATTACCTACGTTCGACAGAACATGGGTTTCAAACTCAAGTTGCATACATGTAGCATGTAACAAAAATCTACATCCATAAATATGGGCCTATATACCTTCAGATTGGGACTATTACTTTTGATCAGAGTATCATCTAATCATTGTGTGTAAACACCAATAAATGCAGTTATGTGTAATGCTGACCTCAATGGTCTGTGAAAGGGCTTGTCAGATGCATGAGGGCGCCAGACACAGTGTATCTTATTACAGACTAACACCTATGTTGTGACAGTAATATATGGTATTTACCTGCATGTTCAGTGGAATACCAGACTGTTCACTATTGATATACAATGCACATTGTAACTGTAGGAAATCCCAATCTTCCTGATAGAAAACAAAAAACAGTATAACATTACACAGAGATCTTGACACACACATATACATGCCTTTACATACAAATTTTTGGGGAACTTTCAAAACACATGTGAATCATGTCATTGATGTATAAAACCTAAATATTGAGATAAACCACAAAATTCTGTAACATGTCCCAATATTTGAGGTTAAAATCCAATATGAAGGAAGTAGCTTACCATTATCATCGACATTTTGGCTCCAGTTTGTTTATGACGTTGAATAACATCATTCAGAAATATGATTTCTGTCAACTTTACTGTTATGTCATCTTCATTTCTGAGAAAAGAGAATGGATTAATATATTCAGTTTCTGGTTTTTGGAAACAGCCTATTTCTCACTTCGTGAAACCAGTGTTTATTTCTTGGTCAATAGGCATATTTTTCGTGAGAATAAGTTCTGAACAATTTCCCAACTAGACAACCCAAGTAACATTCCCACCAAATATCAAGGTAATTGGCCATGTGGCTTTTGAGTTTTAAAGGCCCATACTGCTGAACCTAAGTTCAGTTGTGCTAGAAATCCATTTCCCAATTTGTAAAAATAGAATTTAGAATATTTCCCATCATTCAAGTACATAACATCCACATGAAATATCACACAAAATTAACCTGGCAGTTTTTGACATTAAAAAAAAATCTGCACACATCAAGACAGACTGAAATACAACTCATTACCAAGACATTGTCATACTAAAGATTCCTTTCTCAATTCTGTAGAAAACATGTCATCAACTTACGTTCCAGACTTGAGATCTGTGACAACAGAGGGTCTGATACATAATGGAGGTACAGGTAAACGTGTAAGTATCAATTCCTGTGGACGAGCTGCTTCTAGGTTCATCATAAGTAATGGCATATCCTACGGGATGGAACATCATCAAGTCAAGAGGGAACATCAAGTCAAGAGGGATCATCAAATACATGAGAGAAAATCAAGGTGCTAATTGCATTTCACAACAAATGTAGTTATTATAGAATTATGCTAATAAATATATAAATTCTACAAACGAAAAGACTAGCTTTCACCCTATTAGACCACTGCAGACACAAATAAATATGTGTTCTTCCCAAGCTATATGAACCATGATAAAAGAGAGGTGGTTATCTGATCAAATTCCCCAAATATTGTTACTTAAATCCACAACACAGTCATCCAGGGCACAAAACAGTATTTATATTATTCAAGTTGTTGGTATTATAGAACAGAACCTAAACCTAAAGTCGGCCATTTTGGGCCCTGGACAATATCATTCAAGCACAAATAAAAATCCTGTGTATAAAGTCAGGTAGATTACCCAAATGCTGACTGTAACTAAAACACCATGTTTAATAACTGAAAACCATAGCAACAGACAGATATTAAAATTAACATAATTCTCACCTCATCAGGAATCCTTTTAAATAAATTCAGAACTACGAGTGGATTCAGACTTTCCTGTTGAAGGAAAACAAAAATAGCCTCTTAATATAACATAAACATACGGTTGTTTTCAAGTTTCATTATTTACTAAATTAAATACTGCATGTTGAAACTAGAATATTCTGACCAAACGGAGCGCTGAAAAGAACATACTACATGTAGCAAGACATACAATTAAAAGGAAAAGAAAAGAAATTATATATATATATATAATTATATATATATATATATATATATATATATATATATATATATATATATATATATATATATATATATATATATATACATACATACGTACGTACGTACGTACGTATGTACATACATACATACATACATACATACATACATACATACATACATACATATATATATATATATATATATATATATGTACCAGTGATTACTTGCACTGCATACATACTGGTGGTATTTGCACTGTTGTGCAATACCAAAAACATTACGGCATACATGTACCTGTGCACAAATGATATGCAAATGAGGAGGTGATCGTTCACTCTACACAAAAACATGTGATTGCATACTGTCATTGTTATGGAAATTTATGGTTTCAGATAAATATATGTAATAATAACATAACCCATGCTGCATGAGTGCCAGAGTGGGTACTCTGGAGTATTTGCACTTGTGCTTGCAGTGTTTTCTGCTGCACTTTTACTCACCACACTCATGAAAGTACTGTCACAGAGAACACTACAAGCAATTATGCCAATACCCTGAGTACACCCACATTTGTACTCATGCATCATGGGAATACGTCATATTATTGCACATACCTGTGCCCTGCTCAGTAAGGCTTCAATTTCTTTATTATGATCTATAGCTGTACCAAATGATGACTGGAATTCAGATACCACTGGATCAACTATCTTTCTACTACTCTTGTACTTTTCATGAACAATCTTCAATAGTCCACATTTCTTCACTTGTCCTGAAGTTCAAAAAGAGGTTGACAACAGTAAATAACTACAAAACCAAAACAGTACACAAACTTATACCAGTTTTGCCAATAATGATATTTACAATACCTAATACAAGCCAGGTTGAATGTACTTGAACAACAAATATAGTGTATTCTATAAACTTATCAACTGTACGCTTTCAACATCACAACTGTTACTGATACGCCCCGGGAGGGATTCGGTAGGTTAGTGATTCCTGTCTTTTTAACAATAACTATGAGTTACATAGGTCAATGGTGAACAAGAATAATGTTGCATACCCCTGATAATACTGACTAGATGTCGGTGAAAATTTGGGAATTCACTTCCAAGAAATCTTTTCACTCTGAGTTAAAATTTTCATGAGTAACCAGAGTCAATGAACATTCATTCTCACAACACTGTAATACTGTCGCAAAGAATTCTTTCCACTTTACGGTGTTTTTTTTTCCCTTTTCTTTTCTCCAGTTTCATCAACTGTTTACAAAAACTTGCTGTAATACATACCATTTAGAGCCCCACAATGTGGACAATATTGTATTTTGCGCGCCTTCTCATTCACTTTTTTCCTCATGCCTCTTTTCTGAAGGTATGAAAGACTGGGTTTCTTCAGCATATCCAGAAATGTTTTCCTATCATCGTAAGGGAGTAAAACTTTACTGCATGTCTGTGGTGAAAGAAAACACAATATAGGTTAACTTATATATGAGAAAACTGCAGAAGTTAAAAGTAAGTTTAAAGCTGCACTAGCTGCAACTGTAACATTTTTTGAAACTCTTTTATTAGAAATTATAACTTACTTGTAATATTGTTCACAGGAGATGTATTGAATCTCCTGTTCATCAACATATTAGTGTAGCAGGTGTGGTGCAATATATCCAATCAAATTGACTTTGGGATTTTGACAACATTTTCAACCAGTCAAAAGATTCTGCTAGCTGCTTCAGATGAGAAATTTTAGGAACTCACAGAGGTGTTTTAGCCATATTTTGTTGACTGTTGTAGCCCTCACTTGTAATCATGTGGGGTGCCCCCTTGACACTTCTTTCAGAAATGACTGTGAGGTAGCTGGTAACCTGAATATGACATGTCACAGGTAACCATAGCTTCAAATATGAACATAACTGCATCGAATATATCAAAAAGAGCACTCACCTTGCAGATGACTTGCAGAATAGATATAACTGATCTGAAGTATCCAATATGAAAGACAGGTAGTTCGAGATCAATGAAACCATAGTGACCAATACAATCAGATAAATGTTTGCCACATGTATCACAAGGATTGTCCTTCTCACTTGTGCCCTGAAAAATTAACAATATGACAGGAAAATTACAACCGGATATAGAAAAGTAAAATGATCGCTTGCATGGAAATGTTTTTTAACATAGAGTGAGACAGGTTGACCGATGTGTGAGGGCGCCCCATGATGGTGTACCTTACAGACTAAGTATTTTGAAGCTCTGAGTAAGATGAAGATTTTCACTCTCCCTATTGCAGTGCTTCCTTGCAGTTGTTACCCTCCTTCAAGTGAAGAGGGTAACGGCTACAAGGAGGCACTGCATAGAGAGTAACAGATCTTTTCAGTGAAGAGCCATGTTTGCTAAATGTGAGTTACAAACAGCTGTGACTGCATTTACATTTAGTATAAACATTCATACAGAAATTCTACCTTGAATCACTTTGATAATCTCAGCACCATCGACTGCTGCATTTCAGGTTTTGATTGGTTAGAGATTTCTATATAGTGTGGTATTACTTCGCTAATACACTAGTACTGTTTGATACATACACTGACAATACACAGCATTCATAGATTCTGATTATTTGAAATCATGCAACGACAGACAAATGCAACACTGTCTACTCAAAACTTTAACTTTCATTTGTTTCTTGGTTGGTAAAAAAATACAACAAACTTCCAGATTTCCAATTTTTGCTTTGTTTGCTATGTCATTTATAAGCATATACTTGGTATATGGTTTATATTACATAAAATATATTTCAAGTGTTTCTGTTCTTACCATACGATGGTCCAATACTCCATATGACACTGGTTTGCGAGTATCTTGTGTGTATAAATTTTTACTAACACACTGGAGATGGGCAGCCTGTCTCATTTCTTCTGATGACATGACACCAAAACAGACATGGCTTCTGTAATGTAAAAGATAATGTATAGTATACTATATCATTATGGTGAATACTAGGGACCAGTCATCTTCATGCCTTCATAGAATTCATTGGTGTGAATGTAACAGCAATGCACTGATAATGTGCCCCCCCCCCCCAACACTGCTTGGTGGCAGATGGGGGTCAGACTAAGTCTCTGACTTGAGTACAGCGTCAAATATTTGGTTAGAATGACGTACTCATTCTCAGTCAGAGATCCAAGTGGTCTCAATCACAACCAGGAAGACAGGTTTTTGAGAATAAGTCATCTTTTTTGAGCTGTGCAGTTTGAAAAATTGATTGCAGATCATGTGACAAGCTGCCTTTGAAAGTTGAGAGAGAAGTAAGCTGATTTATTGACAATTTTACATATTGTACAGGGAGAAAATAATTGGCAATGACTTCACAAGTGCTGACATCAGTGTTTGATCGTAAGTTTGAGACCACTTAGATCTCTAACTGAGATCAGAGTCACATTAACCAAATATACCTGTATCTGACTCCATATTCAAGTCACAGCCTCTTTGGACTAGGGTGACTGGGGAAAAAACTGGTGACCATTCTCAGAGGTTGCTGACCACTGCCTACATGCACATGAATGGTGACAGACATATGTGATATTCCTCCCCTCCTTCTATATTGTCAAAATTATACTTTTCAATGCATTGCTGTTCTATTCTAAATCAATGTTCACATGTGAAGTTAATACCACCATGGAAGTATCCCAATACCACAATGAACGTTTGCCAATTATTCACCTGTAGAAGAGGACAAAATTTTGTTTCACAATACAATGTCCACTGTAACTTTAATATAAGTATACATTGTAAATATAATTTCTTTCGAAGAAGCATACATCATATTACATATGTTAAAGGGCCAATTTGGTAATAATAATCACTGTAAATACTTGTAAACTTCAAACTCATCTAGTACCATATTCATAATTCATTTGTTGATTGTACCTTTAAATTGAAATGTGTATCAGCATGGATGCATATGTAATACATCCATGGTATGTGATTAAAGATAACAGTTGTGTTTTGAGGAGGGGGAGGGGTAATGCATCATCCTTGATATTAAACATCACATTAACAAAAGTGTAGCTTCTCTTGGATCTTGACTGGGCACATGTGATGTGAGTGATAGCCATAGTAATTACTAAATTAGTTCACCCGTTGAATATGACCTCCCCTGCCTCCCAATCACAGTAATCTTTCCACTTGTTAACCCCCCCCCCCCCCTCGATGAATGGAACCTAACTTACCCCCCCCCCCCCCCGATGAATGGAGCCTAACTTACATTCGTTTGGCTACATCAGTTTCTCTAAATTGTTCCTTAACCATTTTGGAAGACTTTAGTGGTTGCCTGCTTTGTAATTTTGGATGTTGGTAGCTGTAACAACTCCCAGTCAACGTCCAACATGTAAGTTCATCTCTCTTCCACCAGTTCTAGCATTCACATCAGATCCAACACTTGTTTCACATCGATTTCAGCATGAACCGGATGTTGTCCTCGTTCACAATATTTTAGAATATTGTCATAATAACTGTATGTTTATTTTCAATGCTATCGAAAAAAGCAGTTTATTTTTATCAATATTATCTTCCTTAAATAACTTTAAATCGTTACCATGATCCTGTATTATACAGAGAAATTATATAGACCTTTGTTAAAATTGTCTTTGTACGAGGTGCACACACGCGGACCAAAATGGCAGACGTTGAGGAGCTCGGAGACGGCTCTATCGGTGCAGAAATTGGATCTGAAGAACAAAATTACGCAGTAGATTTTGTTCAAGATGACCAAAATGGGTAATTAATCCATTAATTAACAGTGCAGATATATTTTATGCCAAATGCACGACATTTTGTTCAAGGAAATGCATACCCACATTTTCATGGCTTCTCGATGGACCATGCAGCGTTTCCTTATTGTTCAAGTAGTTTGAAGTGAATGTAAAAAGACGCCACAACCGTATCCCGTCTTATTGTGTCAGTGATATGTATTTTTCCTTGTCAGAAACACGAAACAAAGTAAATTGTACTGGTCAGTTATGTTTTTAAACATGGAAGTTTCTATACAGCCATCCAAATGACATTCAAATAGGACCCGGGAGATATGAATGCATGTTTGTCTGGTCATGACTGAAAATGTGAAATGGCACATTTTGGATACATAAATTATTGTCGGTTTCTGGGAATAAAAAGGGTTAAGTACATATTAGATTTTAACTTCCAAATTCTAGAGTTGGTTGACCAGCCTTTCTCCACCAAGTTCTGACTTAAATTTGCTCAACAGAACAGAACCATAATCATACATAGATTTGTTGTTTATTGGATGTGACGTTCCTTTGTGTATAGCATTGATAATGCTTGCCTGCCATGTTTTACCATCACAATGGGAATTAGTCCAAGGAGGCTCTGACTTGACGTATTCAGATAAATTTGTCGGTATTGATATCTGACTGTACTCAAGTCAGAGCCACCTCGGACTAAATGGAAATAGGTGAAATTTGTAATTCTTGAATCTTGTCATCTTTGTACTGGTCCTTCTATATTTTTTATTGGGTTTCATTTAGAAAAAAAAAAAAACTTTTTAAAAAAGGCTTAAATAGGTGACCAAGTGTGGTGTATCCATGTCTTAGAAGAATATTTTTGCAGTACATGTAGGTGATTACTTTGGAAAATTGTCACCTGATGTAGTCCAAAGTAACTCTGACTTGAGTTGAGTACTGACTCAGGTAAATCAGGTCTGAGATGATCACTCCATTCTCATTCTGAGCATAGGACATACATGTACACTTATGCATAGGGTCTATAGTCTGAGAACATATATATAGTATATCACTGCCAATATTCCTGACTCTGTACTGAAGTTAGTGTTGCCTCATACTGCATGGTATTGGTAAAGTGATATTGAAATTCTAAAAACTTTGTGGGAACTTCATATCACATCAGTTCCACACAAAGTGATAATTTTCTTTCATTGACAGTCTTTGCTGTGAAGTACAAACATATCAATGTCACTACATGTACTAAAAAGTCATGTTTTTGGTATCTCAGAGAAAAAGAAGAAGAAGAAGCAGCTAGGTCACCTGTAAGAAGGTCAAGATCTCGATCTCCAAGAGGTGATAGCAGCAAGCGACATACTGACAGAGATCGTGACCGTCGCGGAGACAGGGACCGTGACAGGAGGCGAAGTAGTGGCCGCGATAGAGACAGGAGAGACAGAGATAAAGACCGAGACAGGAGAGACAACCGTAGTACATCATATCGTGTTTTTATCAGCAATGTACCATATGAAATGAAATGGCAACAAATTAAAGATCTCTTTAGAGACAAAAGTAAGTCTGATTTGTGTACTTTAAGAAAACATGAATAATCCCTTAATATTTAAGACAATGGTGTATCTTTGATGCCATTTAGTTTTTGCATAAATACTGTACAGTAACTGTGCACTTGTTATCAAACAATTCTTGTCATCTGAAATAGTGGGAATAATGTAGTACTTATGAAAATGAGTTTGGCTTTGGCTTGCCTCCTAGCATACACCAAACTTGTGTTTCTAACCACCACTGTTGTTCAACTACACTGCATTCTGTCTGTGCTGAGAATAAAATAACGCTTGACAAAAATGTGTTATAGTTCCATCTGGTTGTATTAGTGATTGGTAGTGAATTAGAGTTGGAATGGTTTACGCTGCAACAATATTGATGGTCTATATGGTGTTCTTATTTCCCTGTAGTTGGAGAAGTTACATTTGTGGAACTGTTCATGGGCATGGATGGAAAGTCAAAGGTAAGAGTTGTAATGGTTCAAAAATTTAAAATTCACATGTGGATATTGTTACTTTCCAGCTGTACATTTAAGGTGGTTAAATTCCTAATTAAACTGAAAACCCAACCAAACAAACATTTACACCCTAGAAAGTCCCAACAAGGTATTTCCATGTTAAGATTGCCAACATGCCAATCATCTTATACAATACAACACACTAGTTGGGGGGTATGTTTTTGATTGAAGGCTTGTTTTCACATTTTACAAACTGACAGGTCTATGTATGTGCAATTCGCACCTGAAAAAATGTAATGGGAACACTGATTTTGTCCATGATACAAATGCTGTGATATAATACAACTAACTGCTAAACAGTATTTCTTGTTCTAAACATTCCAAATGTTTCTTTTTTTCCTTTCATGATTGATGTCTTTCTGGAATCAGGGTTGTGGGTAAGTTATCAGCATATACCTCTGTACTCTAAATTTTGCACCAAACTTAACAATAGATGTAGTCGGATACAGAAGAAAGACAACAGAGTTGTATCATATCTCTGCAAATGAAAATATTGGTATCAGCTTCTTCTTTGGAGTACATGTGACAGTGTTCTCCCCACTATAATAGAGATAGCAAGGTGTAAACACCATCCTTGGCCTTGCCACACAAGGCACCATGCTTAACAGGTTTCTAATGTGCTTCAAAAGTGTTCTACTGTACTTGAGCTTTTGTAATCTATGAAGTACAACATCAACTTTCAATGTTGAAGACATGCATAATATATGCTGACCATTGTGTACATTGTTATGCCAATTAGCTGCCATTGTTCCAATCTACCTTTTTACCTTGATTGTCACAAAGTTTGAACTTTGAAGTTCAAGTAATGAACCCTTCAAAACTTATTTACTACCAGTTAGTATATATGTAATAAAAAGAAATATAGTTCAATGTATTCAATTGTACATGTATTTGCATAATTAAAATCTGTATAATCTCTCTTTAGTGTTGCTGAATTCCGAGATAGAGAAACCATGGACAAATGTATCAATAAAATGCACAAGACAGAAATCCAAGGAAGAGCACTTGTTGTGAAAGAGGTATGGTATTAAATTTGTGGTTATGGGCCGCAAGTCCAGCAGAATAAACAAAAATTTGATGCCATTATATTCAGATTTCAAATGTTTTGTCATGGCAAGTTCAATCCCATTGTGTTATCTTGTGGAAATGCTTCATATGTGTTGGTTTCAAATTGTAGGGTAAAAAATTAACTTTTCTACAGTTGCAAGGGTATTAGACATCTTGTGTTAGCTGCAAGTTACTGAATAGTGTCTAAAATTACTTCATAGAGGTAGTCAAGTCCTTACATATTGTGAAAGTTATTTTCCAAAAATCATATTGTTGACAGACATGTACCCCTAAAATGTGTTGTTTTGGGGAAGTCATCAATACTCAATCAAAGAATTCGTTGTTCATTTGACAAATTACACGATTGTCGATGTTTGAGTTTGGACTTCTTTCTCTTATCCAGGACACAGATGGAAGGCACAGTGGCAAATTTCTGAGGATGCAAGAACGTGAAAGCCGGGCAAACATGGGAGGAAATTCCGGTGGGAGAATGGGAAGGGGGCCAGTAGGAGGTGGTGGTGGAATGGGAATGGACAGTCTAGGTGGTATGGGAGGCATGGGTGGTATGGGAGGTATGGGTGGATTAGGTGGAATGGGTGGATTAGGGGGTATGGGGGGAGGTGGTGGAAACTTTGGTGGTGGGGGAGGTGGTGGATCAGCTGCCAATGACATGTGGATTAATCCTCAAATCCTCCAACAACTCAGACTTGAGAAACATGAAGTGACGAACACAATTTTTGTTTCAAATGTAAGTATGAGATAACTGAATTAAATAACTTGTAATTCCTAATTTAAAAATAGCTTAGATACGATTGTAGAAGTTTGTGTTGTGTCAAAACTGAATGCATGTGAAATACGAAAATTCTAATACATTGTTTTGTATTATTGTGTACGTGTTGTGGTAATAGTACTGATTTGTAGAATCTATTCTCTACACGTATTTTCCAATTAATCTTTTAATGTGATTCACCAATTTAATCGTATTCAATATTTGTCTTCTCAGCTTGACTATAAAGTGACGTGGCAAAAAATAAAAGACATCTTTAGAATGGCAGGAAATGTATTACGGGCAGATGTTAAGATGACACGTGATGGAAAGAGTCGTGGCATGGCTATTATTGAATTTGAAACACCCACAGAAGCCGTTGAAGCCTTTTGTATCCTTTACACACAAAATATGTGGAGCTATTCTACATCAGTGACATCACAATTTAGCCCCAAACGATATAAGTATAGGGTCAGTCTCTGATTTCTGTTTTGAGACAAAGTGCAGGGTGGCTTAAACTCACATTGATTTTGTTGTAACTGGTGTCTGCTCTTGATACCAACATTTTTAACCAATATGCACACAACACTGTAGATAAGTTGAGAGCTTTGGACTGCAAATTGTCAGTCTTGTTCACTCCATGATAGATGGCACTGTTTATGATCATGTCACAAAGTGTCAGTTCTTCTTTTAGAAAATCTTGTGCAATATACATTTTTCTCTCCATCTCTGTTCACAATGAGTAAACTTAAGTTTGCCAAAAAAAAAGCTCAGATAGAGAGCATTATAACATAGAATAGCTTTCTGTTCTCTTTAGATGATCAAATATGGATTTTGTTTTCCTTGATGGTATAATATAGCTATGTTTAATGGTCAAAAATTATTTGACAGGCCAATGAGGATTCGCATGGTAAGTTATCTGTTGATGTGTGCATCACACGCACACAAACACACCAAACCTTAAAATATTCAGAAATCGTTATATTTATAATGGTTGCTTGAGTTTGTGTCTGCATATTCCTGAGAAACTTATAGCATCAGATCAATTTTATATCTATCTATAAATATCTATATTATATTAATACATAATAATATCTATATTATTATATAATATTCCCATTCAGCAACTTTGATGCATACCAAGAGTGTATTCACCAATTTAACATTGGTATTTTTGTGTCATTACCAATCAGATCTCTGGATTTTCACCATCTATATACTGATGTAATGTCAAATTGGTGATAGGTTCATTTACAATACAATACATTTTCTTCTTCTGACAGGACAAATTGAGCAGAGATGATAAGGACCTAGAACCTCCTTTGCCAAGTAAGTATTACAGGCAAAGATTTGGTCATTACATGTAACTTTCAATGAAAGTTTTGAGAGGTATACAAGATAAAACTTACAGGCTGTTCCTTTTAATTTAACTTTCTGTGTTCTTAAACCATAGATCAGGTTGAACCCACAACTTTTCTGTAAAATTCATTATATGGTTTTGAGATGGATCATACTTGCTATCATATCCCAGAATGTTGTCTATTGTGACTAAGTCGGAGAGTGAAGTCTCAATATTGCAAAAATGTATTAATAGAAAGAAATAGCCAAGTTGGCCAAAGTTGATACCTTGTAAGTTATATGTGTGTAGCTTGAAGACACGTTTAACTTTCAGTAATTTTCATGAGCACCTCAAGTAAGGGAAAATAGACTGAACTTACAAATGGTCTGTTTTCATTTGCAGCTGGACTTTCAGGAATCGGACCAACTTTATCTGAACTGGCAGGCTCAAACTCTGGAATGGCAGGACTTGGTAGTTCTGGATTTGGTGGACTAGGTGGTTCTGGACTGGGTGGACTTGGTGGTGCTGGAATGGGAAATCTCGGAATGGGGGGTAAGTCTGGCAACATGTGACTTCAAACTTTAATTCAAAAGATCTTTAATCACACCAGTATTTCATATTCGTTTCATTTGTCTTTGTGGTGGGTTGCATATATTTGCATATTAGCGTGAGGGGTAAACTACAGGGGACTGAACTGGATATTTGTGTAGAAAATTACATCCACTCCAAAAATATAACCAAAGATATGATCTGGCCACATTATCATGGATGCCAAATTCCAATGTTGTCTACCGCATTTAAATGCATCAGTAATTCATTAGTGCCATTTTACAGCTGTGTTTACAATGTGGAGTTAGTAAGCATTCTAGATATGTGCACATATATTATTTCCAGCATTTTTAAGATAAAATATTTTCTTCAATGGAAGTCAACTTAACATGCCATTGCTAAATTACATCGGTCATGTGAGTCGCCACCAAGACTAGACTATTAAATACAATTGTTAAGTGGTACTCCACACCTATGAAGCGGTTATGGTGCACTGTCTGCAAGCAGATTACTATTTTACAGTCTACCATACTGTATGCCAAGTTTCTAGGCTTCATGCTGTCTTTACCTTGGATCTTTATACAAGACATTCATTCTTCATTGCTTTGACAATAAAGGGTCATGGGCCAACTAGACTCATTTTTCATCTAGATGTGAAACCCGACATTTAATGTCATATTCTGTCAGTTTGTGCTGACATGAGTATAACATTTGCATATTGTTGACAGCCTGTGATTTCCTCAATTATGAATCTGATGTACACACCAATATTTGGGTATGTTCAAAAATTGCATTATCAAATCGTTCATTTGGTTTCTCTCACTGCTTTGCTACAGATCTGACAGTTACTAGTGATGATTTCACACGTTTCAGTAAGTAGAATAACATATATAATTTATCATATGAAACAAAAGTGACAAAGGAAAATGTTCAGATCTGGCCTATGTCCCTTTAAAGTCATTACCTGGACACTGACATGATAAAGGAGCATAATCTCCTGGAAGAGCTGGACATTGATTTTGTTTCCTTATTTTCCAAGTTGTGCTTGTGTCCTAATTCAACGTAATCCCCTTTTCTCTCTCTTGCAGGAGGCTTAAGTGGAATGGGTATGGGTGGAGTGGGAGGGGGTATGGGTGGTACTGGTACTGGTGGTATGGGTACTGGTGGGATGGGAGGTAAGTACAAAAATATTTCTCATTTTAAAATCGTCACCTCAGCTCTCCCACCTCTCAAAATGGCCTCATATTCCTACAGGTCAGTTAGCACATAGAGGGAGACAAACTCTAGAAACTTTTGTAAAAAAATACTCTTATTTTTTTCCTGTGCGCAGTTCGGAACATATGGTTTCTCTTAATACTTAATTCTCATTAACTTTAATTCTTTCACATTTTGTCAACTGTTGTCTCTGGAGAGTATTCATTTGTAGTTTATCACTCCTAAACAATTTATCAAACTTATAAAGATGAAAGAATAACACATTATAACTGATAACTATTTGAAATACAAATCTAGTACATTTGGTATACATTCCCAAACATCACAGATGTACATATTGTGCATTGTTGGTTGACAGAACTTGATTAGATTTTTCCATGCTGTAATCTATATTACTCTTTTTGATAATACTTTCATTACATGCCTCAACCTACACATGCAATCTCACTTTGTTTCATACGTTAACATCCAGTATACTTGCCAGCAAAGCATGTTCATATTTCCCATGGGCAACATACCAGAAAAATTTACATGATCTAAATTTGCAATTCTAATGAAATGCTCTCAAATTTTTGCAACCAAATACAAAATCCATGTACATTTCACTCTATGTAAACATTCCCTTTGCTTTTAATGAAAATACAGACATCTGTGCCTTTAGAGTACTTTATCTATTCCAATTCCTATTCAATCTGATCAGATTACCATAATCTCCTCATACACAAACACCCATATATAGGTCGCAGTGATGTAGATAATATTTGGAATAGATGGCCACCAAAATGATGTAGGTGGTCACAGCTGTGAGGGTGCACAGCGCCCAAGGCGGTGCTATATGGATGGGGGTGGGGGTAGAGCTTTTTTGAGTTTAGAGTGCTTTTTATGGCTTTTAGTATAACATTTGAGTTGGAAATTGTTGGTCTTAGATCACTAAAATAGCAACTTGAAGATGTAGTCTGTACATGTATATTATCATTTATATATTGCAGCCATGGCCAACCTAACATCCTCATTCGGAAGTGGAGATGGTGGAATGGGATTTGGTAATCTGACTGGATCTGGAATGCAAGGTTTAGGTGGTTATGGAGGTGGTTCAGGTGGCGGCGGTGGCGGAGGGGGTGGTTTTGGTTCAAGTGGTTTTGGTTCTGGCATGGGATCAGGTCTAGATTCAATTGGTCTTGGATCCGGCTACAGTGGTGGTGGTGGTGGCGGCGGTGGTGGTGGAAACATGTCTGTCGGATATGATGATCACCGGGATAGAGGTGGACGACAAGGTGGATGTCAGATCTTTGTCAGAAATGTAAGACTTTAATCAAGTTTTTGTATGTTTTCATATATGTATGTGTGTGTGTGTCGGTTTGTGTATGTATATGTCTTTTTCTGTGTATGTATGAGGAAGAGATAAAGATATGAATTTCAACAGTACATCATGTAGAAATACTAAAATGAAAGTATGGTGTATTGCAAAAGGTCCCAGTTGTTACATCAAGTAACATGGTTTTAAAAATATGTTGATATGAGTGATTGCTTTGTACTATCAAGGCTTAATTGTTGAGACCATATTAGATGTACAAGAAAGCTTCATGTAAGAGCTTCAGCTCTTGTTGTTACCTGAAGTTCTTTGTTGAGGTCACATTCAAATAGGAGAAGCAAACCATTTTTCAGTGCAAGACTTTGTTTTTCATCCACAGCTACCATTTTCATACACATGGCAGATGTTAAAGGACAAGTTCAGGGAATTTGGTGAGTGATACTGGAGTTTTGATTTGGTTCTTTTAGATACTCGAAAGTCAAACTTAGGTAAACTAGAATTTGTCCAAATAGTGTCTTGCATCAATGGTCTGGTGTCTTGGTATTCATATTTTGAGAATTTCATGTGTGAAGTTCATGATACATGTAGTTGAAATTCAAAACATTCATCACTCAAGAACTGGACAAATTGATTGACAATGTTTGAAGAAAAATGTACAACAGAATACAGTTTTGTGGTGTGATTCATATGAAAGGTAATATGTAGTAGAGACATTAGTGAAATATGATGAGATTCTATGATGATTTTGATAAGTCAATGGTCTGCGTTTTTATGTTTCCCACCCTACAGGGCGTGTCATGTATGCAGAAATTAAAATGGAAAATGGCAGGTCTAAAGGATGTGGCACTGTTAGGTTTGATTCTCCGGACAACGCTATTAGGGCAATTAGTATCCTTTCAAAACTATAATCCTCAGAAGAGTACATGTCTTTCATTCCTAGCTTGTACTTGCTTCTTGTTAGGTCCATGACACACATTTCTTGGATAGCTGTGGTGGAAGGGTTAGTTATCATGATCAATTTGACTGCTACTAGGGGAGGGACTGTGTAGTTATTCACATGGGACAGCTTTGTTGCAATATGTGTGAACCTGGAACATTCTCTGTTTTGTTTCAGTACAGATTTCTGATTTCTCTTTGTCTTTTATTGTTTATGTTAATTTGTTAACTACATCTATAAGTAACTTGTTACATTCAGTATATCTCAAAGTTTCTTGTGATTCTATCTGTATACTATATTTATGGGGTACCCAGGTATATCTAGCAAAGCTATATCATGGTGTGGCTTTATGTATGTATTGTGCTATGAAGTACAGTGTTCCTGACTTGAATTACTGTCTGTATTTCTGTATGAAATTACCAACTTTGCTAGATTTATATTTATTTGTGAAATTCAGATGATACGTCTCAAACTTCCAAAGTTAGATCTTTTTTCTTTGTTGTCATTCAACTTGCACTTGGGAAATTGTGAGCCAGGTTGATTTTAAAGTGATATACATAAAGTCTAAGTGCTATTAGACATATGCAACATTTCTTATTTTGTACCAAAAAATGGCTTATTTCTTGGCTAATCTTTTAACATTTTCTATTTGATGAGTGGAGTTGGCGTGAATGTTATTCAATATTTTTGTTCAAATCCAATGATTGAAACTTATAGAATGGAACTTTAAACAGTGTAATTTGATTTGTGATTTGTTCGTGAATTATCCTTAACAAACTTTTTTTCAGACATGATGAATAGTACAAGGGTTGATGGTCGCGAGATTGATGTTCGCATGGATAAGGCATAGGCAACTGAAGTGCTGTGTTTTTTATAAGCTGAGCAATATTGGTCCCGTGATTTTCCATTAAACTGTTTCGGGGACAATTTCCGATCATGCTAGTGGTGATTGTTTTAAAGATGATTATATTATCCAGTGGTATTCATGAATGGAATGTGTTGATTTTATGCGAATGTGAGCGACCAGTACTGCCATTTTGTCAGTTGTGCTTTTCCAAGATTTTATGTTTCCGGTTGCTTTGGAGCCTTGTGTTAGTTTATAGAACCACAGTAGTTTCTTCAGGAGAATATCAAATGTAACTCTTGTGTCATTGGGTTGTAGCAAGCATCATATTTTACCTTTGCAAATGTTTAAACAAAAATATGTTACATGTAAAACAAAATATGTTACATGTAACTTCTTTTTCATATACTAGTATGTTCTAATGTGTTGTGTTGGTTTGAATGTTATTTCAGCAAACTTTTCTGCTAAGTTTAGCCATGCTGTCATTCTGTCGTTAATACACGTTAACTTGAGGCTCTTCGTCTATGATTGATGGTGAAGATGGATTATGAACTGTTTGTAGCGTACTGTGATTTCTAGCCAATCAGACAAGACAATGCCAAGTTTGTTCATTGGCTGTAGGGTCACAAATGTGAAATGTTGCCAGTTTGCGGTTCATTTCTTATTTGTTTGGAGTTGACAGATTTCAATGTGTACGAATTTCTTTCAATCCTTTCTTTGTGTGTGAAATCTAAACATAGAGGAAAACTGTACAAGCAACAATTGTCATAACTTGAACTTCTGATCCTGTCCGATGGAACATATTGACAATGTTATCCCTTCAACTTTGAACTCTGTAAAGATTGCAGGGAAATACAGGAAAGTTCCAGGAAATACGTAATTCAAATCATATTTGATGGGTAAGGTGTCTAAATTGCAGTATCTTTGAATTTGGACAGTTTTAGAAGTTTGTTCATCATTCAGGAACAGTTGTACAATGAATGGTAAGAAAAAGATATTGAAGTTTTGTATAGCTCTTTTGGCTGGTTGGTTGGGTTAATGTTTTTTTTTTATATATATATATAAACTTTCCTTGCATTCAATCATTCATTCATTCATTCTCTTCAACATTTGTAAGTTCTTGTGATAAAATGTATACTCTATCATGTGGTCTTGTGATTTGATCTATTTTTCTTAGAGAAATAAAGTCAGAGATTCGTGTCAATTAAAAGTCTGCTAGTATTGGATCATGTGTGTTCTGGAGGGCGTCTCTCTAGTGTTGTCATGACATTGGACATGTCACTAGTGCCAAAGTGTGCTATTGGAGTATGTACTACTTATCAGCTTGTGTGAACGTTTTAATGTGTCAATTTTATATTGTCCACATTGAAAGGGTTATTGGACATGTTTTGATGTGTTTCTTTATTTCATAGATCGTAGATGCCTTTTAATCTCCTGTATTGTTCTGTGAGCATCTTCAAATATCCATGAATAGTTCGTGTCCACTATCTGTGATGTCAGATATGGTTGGAAATTTCTCTGTGTGCTCTACATTGTAATGATGTGTCAAGCTAAGTTCACCTGTTGTATGTGTAGGCACAAATGTAATAAGCCAGTGGGTTGCAAAGAATGGGTTTGATTGGTTGAAAAACAGGTGCATTTTCATTTGTCAGTTCCATAGCCAATAAGAGTAGACAATCATGTATATTGTTACTATTGTACATTTATAAAGTATGTTTTCACAATGTGTTATTACTGTGCTTTGTTTTAAAATATGTAATATTGTCACTCCATTTGTATTTCGATGAAAAAAGTACTTTATATGTGCTTGTGCTATAACTATGATGACATTGCTGCAGGCATGACTTGATTGTTTCCTTCAATGCTGGCATACCGATTCGTCAAGAGTTGAGGAGCAGAAGATATCAATGGAGTTGTTTTACGGATGATGGTGGAATGAATAAAGTTATGATGTGACATTTGAGATTTCCAATAAACTGTGACCTCTACTTGTCGGTAAACTGCAGGGTCATGTCGTGAACTCCATGTGTCATTACTGATGCAGAACATTGATGTCAACCAGTATGTGAAATGTACACCTACATGACTTCCCAGATGAACGAAGGCAAGGGTATTTATGATTGGCACTGGTGAATGCACGGAAATCCTGATTGATTGGCCTTGATGTATACTGACAGGTTCCTGATTGATGTTGACATGTGCTAGCAAGCTCCTGATTGGCCTTGATGAATACTAGCAAGTTCTGATGGGTCATGATATATATGAAGGTGTTGCTGATTTGATGTATGGGAATCAGGTAAAAGAAGGAAGATGACTTACATTGTCAAGATTCATGTGTCACAGGGTTTCTGTGAGATGGAGTGTCCAATTGTAGATGGTACCTATTTGTCATTTGAAAAATACTAAATGTATGTAGTTGCTTGTAAAATTTATATTTTTAAAAATGTTGTTACCATGGAATTACATTTTGTATCAAAAGTATGTCAAGTACTAAACATGGGAATGCAGTGGGATGTCAGAATTTTAAATTATAGATGGAAATCCAAGGCAACTATTCTGCTCTGACTGCTGCGTAATCATTGTTCTCCTTAGATTTTTGTAATTACCATTGGCAGCCAGTGAGAGAGAAGAGCTGGTGATGGTTTTCATGTAATTTTTGCTTAAAATGAAGTGATATGGAGTGTTAGGCTTTGTACCATCCATACCTTGTTTGAGGAAATCAACAAAAGCGTCAAACTTAAGACATTTAGTCATCATTTTAAAGAATGATAGACATTTACAGAATGAAGTTTATTGGTTGAAAATGACTGGCTGAGTCTGTCATTTCTGTTTTTGAAAGACATAGATTTATTGGCCAATGAAAGTATGAAACATTTATCTGCATATCTTTAGAACTGAAAGAGACATTGTTATACGGTAATACAAAAAAATGTTATTAGCTCCCAAAGGGGGAACTTGGAGATACCAGGCATCTGTCTGTCTGTCTGTGTCATTATCTCAAGAGTGTAACAATGCCGAGCGCCAATTAGTTTTTTGTGTGAAATGCATACATACTAATTACTGTAATTTGCATATTAATTAGTAAATATCGTCTTTTTTTTGCCTAAAACTTATGCATATCAATTACCTTAATTTGCATTTTTATTAACAAAATTTGTTTTTCCAAGTGCCCAACAGTAGGATTTTTTTTTTTGAATGACAAGTTGTTTCATGAAACATTAATTTGCATAATTAGTATCAATGAAATTTGTGAACATTGCTCAAATGTTGGAATCTGGTACAAATAGTATTTAGTGAATGCTTTGCACATTGATTAGGCTAATTTCTATAATCAGTTGCTTGTTATCACTTTCATTTGAACAATTTTCCATCTACACACCCTAAGTAATAAACCCCTGCCAAATACATACATGAGGGAAGCAAAGCAAAATAGAATTTTTTGATTCAGCTTTCTCTGTTTTCACGAGAAACTAACCAAAGGGAGCACTTTCAGTTCACATCAGGTTCAAGAAATGGTAGTGAATTTTAGCTGTCATAATTGTGTACATAGTGGAAAGATGGGCTTGATGTATGACATTGCAGACACAAAGTTTAATCAGCTCTTGTCCATAAGAGTGTTACCATACTTTTGGATTTTGCTTGGGGAAATTGTCCTATTTCCGGGTAGAGAGGTTAACAAGATTTTAACACTTTCACCAAGCTTTATTACCACAAGGAGGGTGCCATTTTTCATTGAAAGTCTGCATCGTGTAAACAGTGTTGGTCTGCTGTTATGTATGACATGATCTTTCAAAGACAAAGTGTAAAGTCTCCATTTATTAAGTGAATTTCAAAAGTGGTATTGCAGTACGTGTATTACCAAAGATGTGGTATGACCAAGTAGGGGTTGACTTTGTCTCCTAGAATGACATGACAGTATTATGTGCATACACATATTTATATTTTGAGTTTGTTGTCATGCTTCAGCAGAGATCCTGTCGAATTATGAATTTTAGGGCAATGCAGTATTGTATCATATTATCATATATATTACCTGTCAAACAAAATGAAGTGAGTGTACAATTTTGTGTGATCCAAGTCATTTTTCAGGCATGCATTGAAAATGATGTTGGCTCAATGCTAACAATTGTGCACATGATATATGAAACTGCATCAAAGTAACTATGTGTTGCACCACAGAGCTTATTGTATATTGGTAAGGGTATATTTGTAATTGGGATATTCTGTGTGATGCATAGGTTTGCTGTGCTACCTATTATTATAGATGAATGAACATATAATGAATCATATCTACTCATAAAGGGACAAAGGGAGTAAACGGCTAAGCTTAGATCAGGGAAGATGGCACATCAATGTGGTCACTGCATTAGTATAATCCCAGGAGGATGCCTTTCCCTTCAAGAAAGTTTTGAACAGATGACTAGTCCACCAGAAGGGTGTGAAAAGTATATTCTCATGACACATAGCTATGTATTGAATGACTTCATCAATATGAATGAATTTGTATTTTGATATGTGTATATGATAGTGGTACGTAATTGTTCATACTTTTGTTCCCATGGTTCTTTATGAAATGATATTGTATTGATTTTCAACTGAATATCCAACATGTGTTAGAGTCAAGTGGATACTCTAAACATGTTATCATGGTTCATATCCTTTTCTACATCTTCTCCCAGTGTGTGCCTTGCAAATATCTTGTGTTTGTTTTTAAAAATCTGGCAATGCTGGCACTGAACAAGATGTGTGAATGTCATTTACCTGAAGTCTTCATGAATGTGTTACACTTTTTCAGAGATATGTCAACTCGCAATTTTGTCTGTTAGTCATAAATTCATAACACACAGGAGAGTTGTGCTGTCTCGCTAAGATGTTTTGCTTATGAAGGTTTCCATTTACAAGTACCTTCTACATACAAAAATGTTAATTTTTCCATCACTGCTCAATGTAAATGGTGTATACAGTACAAAATATATTGCTTTTCGTGTTGATACCGAAATCATTGCTTTTCCATAGTGAAGGTAAATCATTTCACAATCTGTGTTCTGTTTGGCAAACCAAAGTAAGTTTTGCTTCCTTGTGTGCCTCTTGGGAGATGATCTATGATTTCCTTGTTTTATAGTGTGTTTGGGAGAAAGGTACTAATTTGTTCAGAACTTTCCTGTCTTCATATAAGTGTTGCTCTTATTCCACCTGGTATGTTAGGAAGTTCCAAAAAAATTACACTGGGCGCTCAAATGATTATCATATTTTTGTTTCATTTAAAGTTTGAATTTTTCTTCTCAATACTATAACAAGGGTTGATTTCCTGGCTGTATACTTAGAGGGTAAAGTATTTTGTTAGTTATTATGGGAAATGATCTATTGTGTGCTCAGTAAATGTTGGTGTCTCAGCAGTTGGTCGGGTGATGTTGGGAAGTTGATGTGGGTAAGTTTTTTTGTGAAGAGCAGACACTTACTTTCTTGATCACATAATAACGGGACCTGAAGATGTAGAGTGCCAGGTATGTATTTATTTAATTTTCTGTGTTTCCCTATTTTTTTCGTCCATCCATCTTATCCTATTGCATATAGCAGCCAAGATAACATCGATGAAGAGGAGAAATGATCCTGGTGAAATTTGTATATATATGTATGTATGTATGTATGTATATGTATGTATGTATGTATGTATATATGTATATATATATATATATATATATATATATATATATATATATATATATATATATATATATATATATATATATATATATATATATATATGTACATATGTATATACGTACACATACATCTGTGTAAGCCTGTTTGACTGAGCAGTGTTACATTTAGTATAAATGAAGATGTGCACAGTAGCAGTGTGTCCTCTAGCAAATTGTGATGTCTTTTGACCCACCAAAATGTGTGTCCCCCATTACCTTACCATGTGATGACTCAAAAAAAAGGTTTTTTCATTCTTGCCCAAGAGAAGAAAAAAATTGTCTTTCATTGAGTGGGCACACTGCACTAGTGTTTGATCTTTACCACCAACAGGCACAAGTCGTGAGGAATCAAATGAATTATGTGTTCACTTGTCCGAGTGGACTGTTTTATTAGTACATTGTATTGGGGTATTGCTGACCCATTATGTGGGATTGTTTACTTCGATAACCATGGATATCTGTGTTACAAAAAGACTTCAAAACTACTTAAACAAATTGAGTGTAAGGGACCATGATTTCAGTCACATTTCCGAAATCTTTCTCCAACTGTTAAAAAATTATCTCAAAGCATGCTTTCAGGAGCATGTATATTGCATAAACTTCAGTCAGGAATCATGTTCGGATGTCCTCGACAACCTGTAGAAATTCACTGTACATCATGCCATTCTGTGATCAAAATCTTGGCAGACATTTCTTTTTCATTATGATGAATCTCAGGATATTTGTAGATTAGTGGATACAAAAGAGCGGACACGTTAGTGTATTTCCAATTTTTCTCATGGTTTGATTTTAACAATTGTTACAGTTAGCATAAAGAAGCCCACTTATAGTAGTAGTATCAGCTTTCTCTTGAGAAGCAGATTTAGCACAAATTTATTTGAGAGCATCATCTAGGTTGATATTACTATTGAATACTTTGCTTCCTGTCATAATTCTTCACTCTGTATCCCTCAAAATGGGTTGGTCATATCCCTTTCCTTTGAGAGCAGTTCACAAACACAGTGATCATATTTGAAGTGAAAGGGCTACACGAATTCTGCACTCCATCTCAGTTCAGCTATATATCCTACATGTACATTTAAACTTGGCACAAAGGTGACCTGCATTGGGGATCATGTGTGTGTGTCATGTTCAAGAACGTTTGGCAACATCAATCATTTAACCAAAATGTTAGCAATGTTTGTTTTGTTCATATTTTGTAAATCCCACTATCCTTTATGGCAAATATTTTGATTTCTAGTGTCTTCCCAGTTATATTGAATAGAACCCTTCAGTTGATATTAGATTTCCTATTGTACCTTTTAGGTCAAATGTGAAACATTTAGATTTCATGGCAAACCTTTCGCCAAACGTGAAACCTATAGGTACATCTATATGTATTCTCATTAGTCTAGATTCCTCACCTTACCATGTGTGCAAGATATTACTCTCAAATTTTATAGCAATCTAACCAGATGAAAATGATGAATACAAAAATCGTACATTTCCTATCCCATAATAATGATCATTTGACTTGTAATTAAGATATTTACAGCCTCGATATAAGGAATTTGTGTCTCGGGATAGGGAAGTTATTTGCTCTCATGTTTGACAGATTGTGGTGCAATCCCCTGCTTGGTAATAATATATTATGCAAATTAGAACCCATAGCTGCATATTCACCTATGCAAACAGTATGAATGAGCTAGGATTGTTGGATATTTTCTTATATTTGAATAAAGACATACGATTTTCACCACTGCAATGTCTGTCTGTATTGTGATGTGGTGTGGATATGTGACCAATGGAAGTACTCTTGACATGTTGAGAGTGATTGCAATGTTTACACATACAACATGACCATGTTAATAAGTGTTAGCATAGCAAGATTTTATTCATTAAAAAAAGTTTTTTCCAACTGTTGCTGTTTGTTGTACAGTTGCCCAGGTGTGCAAACTCATTATCTGTGTTTTTTATCAATGCATAGTTATTCCGTGTTTTGTTTGCATCCACAGAATATTAAATTGCATGTGCCTCAGAAACGGCTTTTGATGTTGGTTTGTTCAAGAAAAATCTATCCATTCTCAGTTGAAATCAAGAAACAAAATGTCAGGTCTCACCATGCAAATTCTTTTAACTAAAGGTCAAAATGTTCTTAAAATTAACCCATTTTGGATTCCAAACAACTACTGAATACTGTTCAATAGGAAATTAAAAGATTGATTGCCTTGGAAACAAAATGGGGAACCCCAAATTTCTTTATTGCAAGAGGACTGCAAGGCAGCTTTCTTTTGGGAAAGTTTTCAGAAATTTGAATAACTTTAATTTTCAGCAAATCCTCCAAGGCACATTTGTACCTCAAATAAAACTGAAACTTAAGATTTCTCGCAATATTTTCCCTGGAAGCCTGGCAGGCATAAACATATCCAGGTTTCACTGTAGCCACCATGGTCTTTTAGCTGAGAAGATTGTATACACTGTCCATGTCCTGCACACTGGTCTGGTGTGTATGGATACCAGTACTCTTTATTGATACCTTCTGGTAAAAACGGTTTACCTGTAGATAAATGATAAATCAAACTTGAAACCCATTTTTCATTAAATTGCACCTCCTGGGTGTAATAACACAGAGCCTGTAGGTGCCCTGTGTTCTTGCTGAGTGACCCTGGGTGGGATATGCTGGACTGATTTGAATATCCTTAACAGTTCCCACAGTGAACTGATGGCAAGCACACAATACCCTCTCGCAGTCCTAAACCTGAAAGGAAATCTGTAGAATTGTGTGTAGGTCTGTCTGCATAATATGTCTATTTAAAAAATTGCTTGAAGCAAATTCCCAGTGTAAAAAAAGATATATATTTTTAAAAGAAAAAGTAAAAACATTTTGCAACAGTGTACTATGACAAAGTTTTGATTTCGTGTTGGTTGGCAACTGAGTGAAATTTGTGTAATGTAAAATAAATGAATGACTCTTTAGAACCCACGTTTACAAATAGTACCTGTATTTCTGGGAGTGACATTTCCCTTTCACATACCTGTTCCTGTCCAGTGAATTATTCCAGCTTTACTGATACGTTTTAGTCTTGATTCGTTCATTTCAACACCAGGAGCACCCATGTACTCGACATTCCAGCGTCTATCAAGGAACTGGCTCTGACCATTGAATATCAATTGAAGAACCGCCTGTGCATCCCACAACCATAACTTGGCATCCTTTGGTCTTTCTGCATTCTATAAATATGAAAATACATCAAAACATCCACAACCTCTGTACAGATAGCATGGAACCTAGTCATGCCTGCATACATAGGAGCGTGGGACTGGATTATTACATTGTCCCTTCCCTTCTCTAAAGGAACAATGTTACAATCAAGTCCTGACTTACTCCGTCTGCAAGCACGACTATATGGAGCCTGTCTTGCTAAAATGATCCCACTTCACACCTACTTGACAAGAATCAGTGGGTTTTTTAAAGGGTGGTAAGCAGGTAAAAATCTACCTGAGTTCCCCTGTCATTGTACCAAGGTTCCCCATCAAATTCATGGTAGAATGTATTGGAAGCCATGCCAGTTTTACAATATTGCGCCTTTTTGGTACCGGGGTTCCCCACTTTTAGCAAAAACACTACAGAATCTTGGCCTTTACAATTGTTTTTATGAATATTATCTGAAATTTAGATGAAAACTTCAAACAGAAGCATTTATGACCATAAATTCGTTTGTTTTAATCTACCCAGAATAGCAGCATCATATAAACGATAAAATGCAAAGGAAATAACCATAAATGATATCTAATTCCTAAATCAGGGTGCAATCAGATACTGCATAGCAAATACTAAGTTTAGTAAAGGAAATGTTTTTATGTTTCCATTCAATCTGGTTGTTCGCCGCCAACGACACAGTCCATTAACAGAACAATGGGGGCGGGGGCTACATCTTTGAATGTCGAAGACTTGTTTCAAACTCATCTCGGTAACTTGAAACATTATTCATTGACGACTCACCACTTTCATCCAATGTTCGATTTCACTGTACAAACTGTATTGGCGGTAAGCGTCTAAATCAATGAAGAGTACACCACAGTTGAAGATAGCAGCAGATGCATTGAACGGTATCCCATACCTGTAGACCAGAGCAAAGTTACAAATGAATTAAACCATGTTTTAAGGATGAAACAATTCTGTTAAATGTATGGCACAAAGTCAAAGTTCACGTTGCATAGTTAATTGTATTTGTCTCCGACAATATTGCGATCTTGTCACCTATGGGATAACCTGGACTCTCAGACGCGTCTTCTTCTTGTTCAACCCTATCATGAATCTAAACCGTGAGTGGTAGCTGATAGCATGGTATGAATTTCATATCTTGCATAGACACAGACAATGGCTAGCCCTAGTTTACACCAGTGAGTATCTTGATTCACCTACCTCTCTTGAAATAATTTTGACACCGTCTCCACATCGAACTCTTCATCTATGTACGAGCGGTGATTGTTGATAGCAAGGAATGTTTCGTTTTTGGATGTAGCTTCCAACCAAAGTTCTTCGATCGGTGATTGGACAACCAGGTCCATGTCTAAATATATGGCTTTAGAGAGGTTTGGAAACAGTCTGAAAAGAACGGGAATAACACAAGATAACATGGCACAGCTTTTAAATATATGTTTATACTGGTTGTAAGCTAATAACTTAGGTTTCCAAAATCTAACAATCCCAACCACCAACATTTAACTTGAAAACAAATGCAGTAATGCCACCTAATTTTCTGCTGAAATTTTCCATAATATTGCAATGTTTATGAAATATAAATGATGCACCTATCGCCCTGAATTTGTTGATATTAAAGGGTGAGGTAACATTACGAACGGTATATCCAGATATTGGTTGCATTCCAATTCTTTTTCGTTTAAGTTCGCATTATCCTCTCTTTCCTCTCCACATCGAAGTTCGCTTTTTGTAGTACATCGAAAATGACCACCAAAATTCCGATTTCCCCATTCATCATGGTTTCACCAATGTCTCTCTCCGTCAGTGAGTGAGTATTCAACAGATGGAAAACAAAAAGTTGTTGCCGTTGTTTTACTGTAGGGGTACTTTGAAAAACACATGTACGAGTTATTTCAATCACAACTACAGCAATAAAAACAAAGTCAGATTAACTATTTGTAGCAATTCCCTACTGAGTGGGTACCCCTCCCCCCCCCCATGCCAATTTAGACTCCTGCAGCTGCCCAGCAAACTAGGTTCTGTGACTCTTATATGCGATTGTGTAGTAAGTGTTCTATTGTGTTTATTCTTACCTGTAAAAATATACCCTTGCATAGTTACAAGCACTTTTCAGTCTTATGATGTAGTATGACTGCTCCCATATCTTCGTCATGTCCGGATCGAGAATGGACCCGTCGAATTCAACGATTTCAATCTGAAAGATTGGGCAGTGGTTCATTAGCAAGCATACTGCAACTCGGTCACCCGGGGGAGGGGCAGGAGAACGAGTACAAGTGTAGCCTAGATTATTTTGAATGGATGCACGCGGCGCCCTCTACAAAGGTTCGCAAGCTAGAGTCAAAAGTCAAACAAATTGGTGAAGAGTGTGTGCTTTATATGAACAATGGCTTCGGAGCACAACTGAACCTTTCCGATTTCATATACTATTTATAGTTACGCGTACGTTTATTCAACAATTCACTCAAGGAAATATTTTCATCCCCTACCCACATCGTGATCAAAATTGTTTACATTTGATTGTTTGGGGGTTTTGTTTTTTGACATACAAAGAATTTTTGATTAGCTAGATTGACACCTGTGACGAAGTGCTCCAGTATGATACGTAGCAGCAATATTCCAACGCACTACATCATAAAAACGATGAACCGTAGTTGCTGTTGTATTTTACAGATTGTTGTCACCTTGATACAATTTTATCTGGCATCGCAAACATTTCAAACTTCAGCACCAGATAAGTTGGCCCAAGGAAATATATTTAACACTTTGGTTTGATGCATTGGTTTGATATGCAACAGAATCAATATGTAACAGTGAGTGCAACCATATTAATACAACACCATACTCTGATATATTCATTTGCATAAACTATTTAACAAGAATAAGCTAATGTGTCGTTCTCACATCTGTTCTTTTCGGAATTGGCAGCATTTCGTTTAATAGTCGGCATGTATGTTGCTTTTTACTTGCAACAGTTGCTAAATGTTATTCAAGTGCACTACCTTGTTAGTTTCCAGTTTCTTAGTCAACCAACTCGTTGTCAAATCGTTAACAATTAGAATATACTATACCAGGTCCCTAAGACGAACCTAGATCATCGTGTTTATTTCGTCGGTCTGAGAGTAATTTGCTTAATGTTGTTGGCTGTCGTATTGGATCCTAGAGCATAAGTCTTAATACTATCAGAAAGGCGAGCCTGAGGTGTGTGATCACATGTCAATTCTCATCCTACACCTCGCAATATTATGAATCATACCTTTGATCCATATAAGACACAACATCGAGCAAGAGTGCGCCTCGGTGGTCAATTTGTTTAAAACATTAAGTGGCTCAAATCATCCCAAAGTTTGCCATGTGAGAGTTTGTTCCTAGTCCCTTTGACACCAATGTGGAAATATGGATGTTCACTGTCTTGTTTTGAAAGAAATCGTCAATCAATTATTTTCGCTAAGTTAACACGGCGTTTTGTAAAAATAAATAATGCTATCATTATCATGCTATCATCGTGTCTCTATTCGAAAATATGTCATGTCACCCCTCATTTTTCTTAATGATTTTAACTTATTAGGGTTGGTGTTGTCTTGAATAAAGAAACAGCAAAGGTTGAAGGCTTTATTTCTAACGCATATATATACCAAGTACGTTATACTTTTCAATGACAGTAGATATTTAGTCAGACTTACCATGTACTCGGGTAAATCTAGGCCATGACATTGGAGATATTCAAGCAAGCTTTCTTTTGTTTCTCCACACACCACAAAATGTATTCGTATGTTTTCTGGGTTTCTTGTGTTTGATAAGATAGAATTTATCACAGTTGGAGCACCTGTAGGAAGAAATTTATTTTAACTAGGTAATATTCCTATCATGAGAACAGTCAAATGCTGTAAAAAGAAATAAATAATGAAAAAGTTTTGAATTTGTTTCATGACAAATCAGCACAGAAAAGTATAGCGGTGACAGAAAGGTATCATTACTACCATTCTAGCAAGTAAGGATATATTTGTGTACAGTTAATTTGCCGCAAAGGGGTGCGTGGTTTTACGACGCTGGTATTTTACAAGAGATGAGATAATTACAGAGGGACGAAAAGTAGGTCGGGGATTCGGTTCAAAGTCACTTTTCGCAAACCAAGTAATAGCCACGGCAACTGAGCGGAACATGTACCTTTCTGTCTCCAAAATGACCCCTCGAGTCTTTTCTTTGTAGATTAATTCCACCATGTTAAATTTATCCCAACAGTGGACATAATAGATGTAATTAAATTGACTTAAGTTTTGGGCAAGTGGAGGTAGAGTATTCTGATAAGTATGTCAGAATAGCCCGGGATAATTCAATCCTAGGTTCTATCAGTAGACCCATATGGATTAAATGTGGTCATTAAGTTTTGTCCTGGGACTAAATGATTTCTATAGTTCTGCCAGACAATGCAACTATTTTTACACCTTATAATCAATCCTTATAATCCGTACTAGGTCTTTAAGGTTCAGGACACTCTGACAACCTTATCTAATGGGTGGAGGGTGCGTGAACATATTGGCATGGGGGTTGTATATATGAGATGTCTACATTCAACCAGCCATATGAATATGTTACGTGACCGGCTGCGAACCGGGGCTGCGAAGACCTCAATTTCATATGGAAAACATCTCTGAGCGAGAACAGTACTAGACACAGCATGCCAACAGCTGCAAATTGGGTCAAGGAAGGCTTAAATTCTAAAAAGGTTATTATTTAACTTGTTCTTGTCTATGTATGCTGCGTCCTCTTGTAAAGGAGAAGGCCAATACCTAAAGTAGATATAGAGTCAAAAAGGTTTACACGGCGGTTGTTTTGATGCCGGTTGGTGGATCGGAGGGAAGGGGGGGGGGAGTGATTGAGATTATTATAGTGGATAATACAACACAACAAGCATGCTAACTCTATAGTTGAAATAATCATTTTACAACATACTTCTAAATGGATTACAATTTTTCTCTTTAAAATTTACACAGTGAGAATTCTAAAATTGTTAAATCAAAAACGAATTCAGAAAGAGCTGACACCAGTTTTGACATTTTGTTTTTAAAAAAATATTTAAATCATTGAAATGTAGAACTTTGCCAACGACTGCAAATATTTGCAACACGTGGACAGTTTAGTACATCAATCATTACGACTTTACGTGTCGTGTTTTCCATATATCAGATTAATCTATCGCAGCGGCTTGCATTGTCGCCTCTACATGGGTCAAGTTAGGCTTTCACTAATAGTATGCCGCTAAACCCATAGAACCTACCCTACTCAATATAATTGCGTGACACAATTCATCTTTAACGTTAAATACTTCATTCATTTGGCAAAAGATGACACATTCGTTCACTTTTAAAAAGCAGAATTGTCATCGCTTGGCGAGGAAATTATAACGAAACATTCACAATACATAATACTCTTCTATCATACAACAGATGGTGCATGCCTTAATGTTATTGGATTCAGTGAGTGAACCATCAGGAAGCGATTATGACACTGTGTATGCTTTTTTGTATGTCATTTCCGTATTCCTGTGATTTGGGTATGGAAACTACCCTGATGGTTGAAAATTTCTGTGAAATTCTAGGCATAAAGTCATTCTGAAAAATGTATATACGTATTGCAATAAAAGTGGTGATACTGTGCGTCTCTCTCTCTCTCTCTCTCTCTCTCTCTCTCTCTCTCTCTCTCTCTCTCTCTCTCTCTCTCTCTCTCTCTCTCTCTCTCTCTCTGTCTCTCTCTCTCTCTCTCTCTGTCTCTCTCTCTCTCTCGCAGGGATAAATGCTAGCTGCACTATCACTGACATTCACAGAAATTAATCATGGCTATGGATTTGGTTTTACAAATAGTCTTGGCGAATGATTTAAGAATGTTATAACTGTTACATTCATTTTCTGCACATTACTTATAGAACAACATACTGGTTCTAGTTTGTCGGCAAGTAAACATTTAATAAAATGGAAAGTTATGAAGATACACATCAATGAAAATTGCTAACATACCAAGGCGGCAGTGCACTTGAATTGCACTTTTTGTAACACCCTAATCCAAATGTCTGACTGAAAAATACCGATGAACTGCTGTTGTTATCTATTGATTCTGCGTTAAGCAAAATTTCAAAATGACAGTGTCTCCTTTAGTTCGAGACTACTTTATTTAATCTCATTTGAAAGAGCAGCTGACGTCGGTGTTCAGTCAGAAGTAGACTGTGAGGCTTACCATTGTTATACAGTAACTGTTAAAATGCATAGCAACGTTAACATTATTAGAATTTCTCACCTTGAAAATTTCTTATATCTGCTGCTAGTATTATGTGGACCAAATCGTCTGCTACTAGAGTTTGTTCATTGGATGTAGTCGTCTGGATTTTGCTGGCTTGATCACCGTTTTGTTGATGCAACCCTGTGTCATCCGTTATTTTCTGCGACTCTTCGAGTTCACTGTCATGATCGATATCATCATCATCATCATCATCATCATCATCATCATCGTAGTCGTTGTCGTAGTCATGATCGTTTAGTTGCAACAGTTCTGTTTCACTAGTGACATTGTCACGTTCACTAACAGTAATGTTCAGTTGGTACGATTCTGAGCTGTCCTTATAATCGTCTCGCTGCAGCTCTGTATCAGTGTGGCTTGTGATTTCCTGCAGCTCTTCCTCTCCAGCGCTCTGTTGCAGCAATTTGGTATCTCCGTCAGTCATTTCCCGTAACCCCGTATTATCTTCATCATCAGTGAGCTGCAACCGCTTGAAAACATCGTCAAGATTTTGCTGCAATTCCACATACTTCTCATTAAGTTGCTGTTCGTCCCAAAAGTCATCGTTACGTGTTTGCTGCAACCCAACATCATTGTCGTCATCATCTCTTGGCCGCGTCATAATGTATTCTAAATCAAACATTGCCTTCATCGGGGAATGCCGTGAATCAACGTCGTTTGCAAACTCTCTCGAATTTAGTTGGTGATACATCTTCACAAAGGCCAAGGTTGTCATTAAAACAGACGCATACACTAGAACGTTATACAGTTTTCGGCGCATTGGTTTTATGCCAGTAGTAACAAATACTAGCAAAATATTTAAAGTTTGTCAACAAGTCAATGGTACACAAATCGTGTTGTCCACACACAGCCGTAACTATTCCATACTGTCAATCATCACTGTCCATAAAAAAAAATGTGCCGACTAATAGTATTACCATATATGTATACATTACCGCCTTCGCAGAAATTTGCAGACAGGCTGGCTAGACTATTACTATTGCCACCGGTACTTAGAAAACAATGTTGTCTCTCTCGGGGAGTGAAAATTCCTATAATAGACTGAATGCTGGCATTGTAACATGTGTCCACAGATTATTTATTTATAAGGTCGCATCCGCGATGCAAAGCACATGCTGTTAGTCGAAGATGACGTTCAGCGACAGCTCACAGTTTACTCTGTATAACGTTGGGGGCAGTCTCTATTGATGTACGACCTCAAATTAAATCAAATTACTTTCACTTGCTTCAGTTGAGTGTCTGTGTTTGCTTTCTAGTCGGTCCTATCGCGTAATATTGTACATTGATGTCTCCTTTCACTCTGCTGACCAAAATTCGCATTATCTATACCAAGAGAATCTCGAACATCTCATATTTTCCAATCATCAAATAATGTATGTCACCCTCCCCCCTCGTAACCTCATGTTTTCCTCGTGTGTATCAAACGCCTTTTACGCATGGTTGGCGCATGTCGAGCGCTTGGGTGAGCCATAGACGTTGGATAAAGACGACGAGCCATACAAAATATATGCCTGTAGTTTTGTATGCTTGTATCTACTATGTTTACATTTCATAGTGGTTGATCACCTTATCCATTGACCCTCCACAAACGTTGGTGGCGGGTCTATGCCTGACCCTAAAACAAGCAGAAACGAGTACAAATTTCAGTAAAACAACTGAAGATTCAAATGTACAGTGCTTAAAATGCAAGGAATACCTTTTACCAGGACAAGTTATAGAGGAATGTCATGACCGAATTCATGATCATATTCTTAATATGCAAATATTTTGTGTCACATTGTGCAATGAGAAGCCTATGCTTGGAGATCAGAATTAATGGGACAGGGGGAAAAGGGGAGGGGGTACTCACATTGAAAATCTATATAGGTATATGGCCTAAAGATGTACACTTTTTTGAGTGTCCAAGTCTGAAATGGATGGGGGTTGCATTTGTTTGTCTGAAAAAGAGGCCCGGGAAAGGAGTTCATGCGATATTGTTTTAAGTGTTGCTGAATCATAATTGTACTAACGGGGTGTCCATTATTCACGTGCTGTCTGAAAATAAGGTAGACAATTTTCTTTATTAATGTCAGAAAAGGGGTAGGGATTTTCGCTTCCTAGGCACAATCCTCCACTACTCTAATATGTCGTAGGTCAATATCCCCCTCCCCCCACTCCAACATCTCCTCATATCTTCCATATCATTCATCACTAGTGTCATAGTACTTACAAAGCATCTACAATCGTCGCTGCCTATTTTCAACATGATTAAGTACTGTATGAGGGCTAAGTTCTCATTTTACAACAACTTACTTATTTGATATGCTACGGAGAACCAGTGAGAAGAATAATGGAACAAGAATATTACAGGTAGTGTTTTAAAATATGCAGTAAAATGTACCACACCAACCCGACCCGACCCGACCCACAAGGTATAAACTCAGCGTCAGTGTTTTCGTGTTTCTAGTGTTAAACCGTTAATACTGTACATTCAAATCATCTCCAGTTCATCAGACTATATCGATTACTACAGCTGCAGATGAAATATTGTGACCCCGTCAGATTAGGTGGTGTCCCTAGTTACAACAGATGTTACTGCTAAGAGAATATTGTCATTCTTAGTTAGAATCAAAGTCGTGTCGATCTCCCGTTTTCCACAGATGTGTAACCCCCACTCCGGAACACATGTGTATGATGTATTGCAACCTTTGCTCTCTACTAGCTCTTCACATCGTCAGTTTTAACAACAGATTTAAAGCTGTTCCCTACCAGCAACGTTTGGATCACCACGGTCATGATTTAATGATTTACCGTTTTAAAAAAATCGATGTCTTCCCTTTGTAGCTTCTGAAAGGATACTTTAATATTTCAGGTACAGCCAACACAGCTGTTCGTACCCAATTTTTCTGTGAGAGGGGATTTGTTCTGTATTGGTCAGTGCAAGGGAACACATGCATCATAGTATTTCAGCTGGTAAACCTCGGATGTCGGCTGATTGGGTAAGGGTACCAGCAAAACGGTCAGCATTATAATACATTCATAAGAAATGGAATTTGATAAAAATATAATATCCAGAGTGATAATTGGTTTCTAAGGTGTTAAAGTAATCTAATGGTGAATGTAAATATCTTTTTAAAGATGAGGATGAATGCAGTGGGAAATATGCCGATATGAAATAGGGAAAAGGGAGACAGACACATACTTCTTGGCGGTTGGTATGTCGTGAAATGGTGTAGTGGAAGGGCACATACGAACAGCTTTCACATTCCCCTTTAGTCAATAATATTTATTACACTAACTAAAAACTGTCAGCAGAGCTAGAGTTCATTAACTATTTTTTGTCTTTTTTGAATGATTTAAGAAAATTGCCTCCTTCAACCTGGTAACTCTAGTCATATACCCGCTAAGATCATCTCAACCTCAACCGTGTGATAGTCAAATAGATTTCTCTAGCACAGGATTCTGTTTTTCACCACCACCACCACCACCACCACCACTACCACCACCACCAACACCAACACCAACACCAATAATTTATGCTACTGGAGCATTGAGATAAACATGACGCTATCGCATCCTCATGTCACTTACTTTCAAACTAGAGGTTGAGCTTGTAGTTAAACTGAACGAAGTAACCAATTAACAACCGCCTGTCAATGTGTGATTGATTATACTGACATGCACTGTTCATCCCATCGCCAGCAGGAGATTTAGCTATATTTTCGATAGAACTTGTCCGTTTGACTATACGTTGGAAAGAGATCGTAGAGAATGACTACACATATAGTAACTAGACTAACTCGTTGGCTGCACCCCATGGCACGATGGTTTTTGTTTCTATCTGTGTCGACTGTTCTAAAATCACAAACGATCATACTATATTACAATAACTAATTACTTGAATTACAGCGACCAATTTGCAACAAATACATTTTTTTAAAATTTGGATTTGCTTTCTTTTTAATTGCAATTGGTATGGTTCTACGTATACGTGATAGATTTCCGTTGGCAAGGAAGTTGTGGATGTTTTTTAAATCATGATGATCGAATGGTTAGAGCGGCCCATTTGGAATCAGTAAGTTGTCGGTTCGAGCCTCTGCGTTGCCATTTATTTCTGATTGTCAAACTCCTTGGGCAAGATGGAACACGATCGTTTCTCTAGATCTGTGAATCAAGCTGTGTAGTTGGGTAGGATAGACGTTGTAAATCTGAATGTGTTAATGTTATCTGCTTACTGAAGCTGTAAGGGGTCGTATGCCCACCATGGAGTTTAGTGTCGTTATATATCTTGCCAAGGTGTAATACATTGTAATTGCAAAATACTTTCAACACAGTGTACATTGTAAGTGCATGATCTAATATATTCACAAAATAATGATAGATTATGCAACAAAGGGTTAGACATATTTTAATAATTTCATAACACATGATACCGATAGAAGTATTTACAACGTCGTGTCAGAAAGAAGTCCTTTCCATGTTATCCCATGACGTTCTGAATTTGATCCCTTTAAAATGAGTATGGTTAAATTTGTTGCTGGCGATTTCGATGTAGGCTCTACACTATAGACTGGGATAATATCAGCCACTCAAGCAGGCTGAATGGTCGGTCTGGCACTTGGCAAGCATTCTCGCCACTCGGAGTCGACCACTCAGCTCTCGAAAGAGGCTTGGATAATCAAGAGATGATACCAATGAAAGTGATATGTTAAAATCAGAATCGAAGTTATAGGAACGGTTTAGTTACAACTTGTTCAGGTTAGAACAAATGGCCACCTAGTTAGAGTTAATGCAAGAACCAAAAACAGCACCAGAAACACTAGACTGTATGATACGTCGTCTCGTTCCGCCCTCATCGGCTTTCTGAGAGGGATAAGGCCGATGAGGGCGCCTCGACACGACGTATCTTACAGACTACATACATGTATCAAGGGGTTTTATATCGAAGGGTAGTTTGTTTTTCGTGTCTTGTCATACACAAACAAGATGGTAAACTAATATACATTTACCGGTACTAGATATAGTACACATTACAATATTTAATTTCGATAGCCTATTCTGTCCCTGAAAAGTCCCCTATTCCATTGTATTTTTGCTAATTGTTGTTTGGACGTGATTTTATAGTTTCCACTTTTTCTTGACCTTCTTCCACCATGTTAAACAATTGTAAGACAGTTAAAACTGTTAATTACCAGTCAAATAATAAGTCTTAGAATAGACCAAAATAAAGACATGTTACGCCCTGTGACGCTATTGTTAGACTCCTGGATGTCATTGACGCTTGTTAGCGCAGCCCGTTGTCCTTGTTTTTGGAGAAATATCGCACTTCTCTTCAATATGAGAAGCCTAGCCTGATTACTGTGTTGTTGTCTTAGATTAGCCGTTGTACCTCTTAGCCCTCGTATCCATCTCTTGTCTTGATTATCGTTAAAGTGATTCAGGTAGCAACCACCCCCACCTTACCCCCACCAAAAATCGATACTAGGGAAAGGAGGTACGACAACTAACGATGTGACAACAACACAGATCAGTGCAGTGAACAAGCATGGCTGTATGATACACCCCGCATTTACACTAAAAGATTAGCCGTTGTGAGCGCTTTAACGCTGTCGCTCGTACCATGGAAGTATAACCCACACTTCCATGCTCGTACCATGGTCCATGCTCGTACACAACAAATCTTCATTGTCCAACTTCTTGTAACGTTTATATGAAAGCCGTAAATCAGGAGTTATCATTGTAACTTAAAACACTTCAAATTATTTTTAAAAAGCGAATGCTTCACGGTCCTCATTTGATCTGTTGGGTCAACACGTCTTGACCGAAATTCATTGTATTTGTAATTTTCGATTCGTTCATGAACTAAATTAACGTCGGAGCAACTTACAACCCGGAGATGTCCCATCCAATCAAAAAAGTATTCCGTGTGTCCAAGACGCTCATATGATGGGTCAAAACCAACCTGTCGAACTGCAGTAGTTCGTCCCATGAAAAACATTGTTGTCATGTCTGTGAAATGGCATTGTGGGTAACGATCAAGCCAATCATACATTCTTCCACATGTCCTGACCAGACAGTTACCTCCTGTATTTCCACGACCATAATCGAAGCTGCAGCATCCAGAGCACGTCCATTCGTCCTCAGGGAACCGGTTACCGTCGGCATCGCCGAACGTGCCTCCTATCAAGTCTACTTTTAATGTGATATCTTCCAATTTTTCGATAAAATTTTCGAGCTTTGTCCCCTTGGTAAATATAAAATCATCATCCACATATAGGAAATATTTTGTTCTTACTTGACTGAGTGCAAGATTTCTACCCGCTGAAGTGCCCTCAGCAAAAGGCATGATATAATGTTTGAGGTTTTTACCCTTAAGGCGTTGTGGATGTTCAGAATCGTCAGCCACAATAATTGTTATTCCGGGATAAAATTTCCGAATACTTCTGATAAGTTTTTCGACGGCATTGTATCGCTCAAAAGTTTTGGTTATCACCGTGACGAGGTTACTAATGTGGTGATATTCACCGGGGTCATATAAAAAGGGAAGACTGCTCCGTTTGATGTGTACAATGAATGAAAAAGTGAAGTTATTCAGCTTGACATGAACATAATCTCTTTTGTCAATATCGTAAATCATACTGCGGTAGTGTAAGTTGTGTAAAATGTTTTCTAACCCTTCAACTGTTGCTGTCTGTGCTGTTAAGGTACTTGAAAGATTACCAGTCACAACGTAGCCGTGTTTCATATTCTCCGATGATTGCGATAAAAACAGCATTCCCAACGTAGTTGTGGAAGTCAGCGACAATTTGAAGATGTCAGCTTTTCGTACCTGGTCATTGTCGTGGTCCAATTTAAAACCTCCAATGTGTATTGTTTCGAACGGTTCAACCGTAATACCACTGGCCACATACCGGAGCGGAGATGAAGCCTGGCACTGGACAACTGGGTCCTTCTTTTCTTCGTTGTAACGTTCCCATTCTTCGAGCTCCCTTTTTCTTCTTCGTACAGCAGAGTTTTCGATCTTGTCCCATAGTTCATAAGGATCACCGCCACAGTCACACGAACCAGGAGATACATGTTTAGGCTCTTCCGGAATGTTTTCCACGGCTATACTGTGATTTGCATTGCCACCTACTTCACGTAACTGCTGTAAGCTGATATCCACAAGTTTACCTTCCGACGCATTAACACTCGACACGGAGATCACACGTAGGGTAACAGAGACGGCAGATAGAAGCAACAAGATATAGAAAGGCCGTTTCAGTTTGTTGAAATACAGCCTTGGCCACCTCCGCCCCAAACACCATAAGTCCATGTCTGTGGTCGAATGCATGTCTGTACACTGGTAAACAAGGGACATACTAGTATTACGTGGTGTAAGGTTTAATACAGTCAAGTTTGAACTCGACAATTTTGAATAACAAAAGCCGATACAAAAGTGCCGGTATGTCATTATTTACATGTTTGTCAAAGAAAGTCATCAATAAAAAGCATACACAGTTGAGGTGTCATTTCGACCCCCTCACCTTCGTCGTGTGTCATAGTATGAAGAGAGAGAGAGAGAGAGAGAGAGAGAGAGAGAGAGAGAGAGAGAGAGAGAGAGAGAGAGAGAGAGAGAGAGAGAGAGACGCACGGTAACACCACTTTTATTGCAATACGCGTACGTATAGAAATTTTTCAGAATGATTTTACGCCGATACAGATCAGTGGTTGGTCATGGCCAATCGAATAATTCATGCTGCCCACAATGCAGGGGTACAAACAAAATGTATAAATCTGTGGAGGTGAAGGTAACGATAACAATAAACCAGGTCCCGATCTTATGAGAGGCCAAAAAAACAACAGCAGGATTGATGTGCCGTTCACCAGTATTGTTATTACATTTTATCATGACGTCATTCACCAAAAGAGTCAAGTTACAAAAAAAAACGAAATCTGTTTTGACCAAATATATGTACTTGGATAATTTTACATTCATCATCCAACACTTTTCTTCATCGAGTCGAAAACAGATATAGAAAAATGATCACTGGTGTTTTCAGGCTGAACCAAGACAAATATGGAAATGTTTGAATTATAACTGCGCAATTTATGGAATCAAGAAAAATACTACTGACTGAGAATCGAAGGTTTTCAACTTGGCTTGCATGTGGTGTAAACAGTTATTATACTTTCTGGTTTAATTTGACTTTTATTGAAGTTTAGTAAAATTCGCTCGACCTTCTTTGGACGGTATATTGGACAACCTGCGTTCGAACTGAATCGAATTTAAATATTCAATACCGTGGTTTTTTGCCGATTTTGAACTGACAGTGTGGCCCAGTCCAACCACTCTCACAAATGCACTTCCATGACGTCACATTCCCCACTGAATGTTGTTCACATCTTCCTTTGTGGAAACATTCAGGTGGTCGATATTTCGCCCAGTAATTCTTGTTAGCGCCCTCTATCAACCGTGGTTTATCTAGAAGAAAAAAAGAGTGGGGTCTCTTCAGCCTGAGGTTCGGCTATTGCACTTACAGCGCCTTGCATGTTACTGTTTACTGGCCCTGTTTAATTTTTTGTATCTATGAAATGAACTACGTGACAAACTATGCAGTCATAATGTACTTTCTCATTGTAATCATGAGCAATGTACGCAACATAAGCTTAATTTTGTAATTTTCCCTTTTTTGGCTAACCAATCAGAGTGAATCTTGCAAAAAGCTTCAAGTTATACCTCTATAACCTTAGCTTTCATGGATGGTGATACGTACATATTCCTGGATCAGGCAAAGTTTGTGGTGCATCCTGGTATTTTGCTTTGATTTCTTCCCAACTCATAACACTCCACTTTTCATCAAGAAACTTCCACAAGCCATGATAGATTAGTTGCCATGTGGGATGGCTGATATGTTTCCATAACGACTCTGAAGACACTGCATTCTGTAAATGTCAATAGTATATGGTGGCCTATGAGTGACAAGGAAGGAAACCTTATGCAACGAAGATGTTGGTGACTTTCCCGTGTCGCTTATAGGCTATCGTACTAATGTAAATCCGATCAAATTAGATACATGTCACAAAAATAAACGTATCGTTAAATTTCTTCTGTACGGAGGCTTCTGCACTTTGCAATCGACCAGCTCACTGAGGGCTTAAACTTAAAGCACAGTAAGATTTTTTTGAAAATTAGTTCATTTCATGTAGAAATGAGGGTATCGTATGTACTACTTGCCTACAATACTCCCGACATGACCTGCCTGGCAAGTTATACGCTTATCCCATGTGCTCCTATTTGAAACAATGACAATATAGCATGCTACACTGGAAATCGAGGTCTTGGTTTACTAAGATAGACACAAACTATACAATATTGTTGTTTGATGTGGTAGATTACACAAGTAGGTAATAGCAATACCTCTAGATCTGCTGTGGTACATGTAATCTAATCATCCTGTCTCCAAAATTGTACACCGATAGATATCTGAAGTCAGAAATGCAACCCTACCGAGAGTACGATTAAACCAACGTCCATTCAATAGCTTATATCGAAATGTTGCAACAATACTTTCACTTTGTATCTATCTTAATTTAGTAAACCTCATTATCACACAGTATCACGTATTATCACAGTATATCACATATCACAATGTATCAGATGCACGTATAATCCATATTGTGTTGTATTCTATCTAGCATGGTATATGTGTTTGTCACATGAGATGAGAATGACATCATTACAGTATGCAATGATGAGCGTATTTTAACAGAGGTATGTATTACTTGTAAGATCTCACGAACGCATATGCGTACAATACCCACCCACAAACTATCTTCTAGATAGGTCTAAGGTACTACACATTACTGAAATCTAAATACAGTTCATTTTAATGGAAATAGGTTGACAAAAAAAATGACTGAATACCGACCTTCTCAAGCCAAAATTCAACATCTTTGAATAAGTCCCATCTTCTATAGAATTCCAAATCGATGACAAAGGCCTGGTCGTTAAATAACGAAGCACAGGGTAAGAACTCCCGATGATACCTACAAAAATTGATTGGTATGGCAATGACTTTAGAGTATATTCATCAGCTAAAATATTATCCTTAAATACTCCAGCCAAACAAACTAAAATTTATATTTTGCAACGAAGCACAGTCGATTTTTTAATCATTTTTTTTTTCGAATTGTCTATCTCTGCGTCAGCGGAAAACATTAAGACATTCTATTCCCGGGGTGGGGAGAGAACAACTGCCATAGACGAAAGAGAGGAGAGGATGCACCATACGAAAGGGGCTCTGCTGTAAATTCCTTCGGGTATGAGAATGTTTTCTCTGGGATGGCAAAAAATAAAATTTGAATTCCCACCAACGATTATCAGTAATTTTTACCACATTTTTTCGTTTATGTTAGACAGGTTTCAATATCTGTTGTACAACCAATATGATAAATTCATGAGCATATGAGTAGACCTCGTGTATAAAACTGTGCCAATTAATAACACCATGATTATTTCAGTTTTAAAATATTACCTGTTAACAAACATATCTGAGATTCTCTGTATATTGAAATGGTCTCCACTGTAATTTTGTTGTTTGCTTCTTGTACCCAATAGAGGTGCTGGATGTTGAAGTGCTTCTAACCACAATGCTTCAATGGGAGTGGTAACCACTGCACCGGAATTCACATAAATGACTCTTTGTAGTTTGGGAAACAGTCTGACAGAATAAAAGTTCATATTTATAAATGACCCATAAATATGATTGTTATTTCACTATAAACGCATTTCTTTCTGTTACTGTGACGGTAACGTCAACGTTATCCCCGTCTGTCTGTCTGTCTGTCTGTCTGTCTGTCTGTCTGTCTGTCTGTCTGTCTGTCTGTCTGTCTGTTTGTTCGCTTGTTCGAATGTGCGTATGTATGTATGTATGTATGTATGTATGTATGTATGTATGTATGTATGTGTGTATGTGTGTATGTGTGTATGTATGTATGTATGTATGTATGTATGTATGTATGTATGTATGTATGTATGTATGGATGGATGGATGGATGGATGGATGGATGGATGGATGGATGGATGGATGGATGGATGGATGGACGGACGGACGGACGGACGGACGTACGTATGTATGCATGTATGTATGTCTGTGTGGCCATTGAAAAAAATTGGTCCCAAGCGATTTATTGTTTTCAGTACACTCTACCCTATGCATTAAAGGGACACAGGCCAAGTTTAGACGGTTTTTTAATTTGGTGGTTGAAATGAAATACTTACGTAAAACCATCACGAAACTAATAAAGTATAGTGTTTACAACGATTCATGACTTCGATGGAGTTAAATATCATCTTCTGACTCTGCTAGCACAGCTAAAAGATTTGCGACAAATCGCCGGCGGCAAAACCTTGCAGCCATCTTATCATTGTACGTTCAGAGAATTTGAATGTTATCACGTGATAAGGACAACAAACTTCCGTGACGTCAAGATGGTAATTTATGCTATGACCCATGACCCTCTTGAAAAACAATGGAAGCTGCTGACCTTGCCGACGCAATGTAAGTGTGGTGAATTTTCTCTCTACGGATCTAGCTCTCTGTCCATTCTTATATTTTATCTTGTATGACTCATCATTATTGTTCGTTTTATTTTTTATTTTCTTACGGGGTTTGCAAAGAAAAACAACTAGCGTAGGACCGAGAGAGACGTAGCGAAAGTGCTACGTGTGTTGTTCGCGCTAGCTGTCAGCTGGTCGAACGTCGATTACTTCACAATTTGTTTATCTTTAGTTACATGTAATTGTGGCGTCCACCTCGATGCCCACACTCGCGCAGATGTAAATCTATTTTGGCATAGCTAGCTTTGAGGATATTTACATGTGATTGACGGATAAGTACAAAGCTAGAAGCTGTTCACAGCCTGTTATTTGGGCATAGGCACCAGACGTGTTGTGAAACCTCATTGCCCAAAGTTTTCTATTTTCTTCAAGACGTGTACAATGGATTAGGTTCATAATGTCTGGCCTTTCATTTCTGCACTTTTAAGAGTACATTTAGTTCAAATTGGTCCAAATAAAATGGGATTGTAGGTATATAATCAGAATTCTATCATTTATTTATTTAGGTAGTTTTTTATGGGGGTGAGGCTGTTGGAGAGTCAGTTATGGGGCGGGGGGGGGGGGGGGGCAACAGATCTAGGATACTGCACACCTGACAGAAATAATTACAACACAGATAAGTTGATCAATATTTATTATATTATCTGTACAATGTCTTGCATATCTACTGTGTAAAAATAGAAAATAACAATAGTGTACAACATTTTTACATTTGAACCCTTTTTACCATTCTTTTATCTAGGCAACCTGGCACCATGGGCAGCAGTATAAAGGGCAAAGTCACGGATGGAATAATCAATGCAAATCAACGGTCTGTGTTTGAGCCACTTGTTCAATGACAAAACAGACTTAACAAACTGCTCACTCAGTAAACTCTCACTAAGTATGGTGAGCAACAATGACCAAAGGTTTGCATAATTATTTGTCAGCATATGCCAACCAACTGAAAGTGAAATGTGCTACTGTAGTATGCAGCTAGGATTCTACATATCAAACATGCTGCTATGAATTCCTTACATTTTTAGTGAAATATTTTCATAGGTCTACACAAACCAATGGTATATAATATTGTCTGATTCTTGAAAACCATAGTAAGTGAACACAATGTTTATGCAGTGCATGTATATTTTAGTTTTATATGGTAAACCACATAGCATCATATCGCATAATAGAAATACACTTTCACTGCTAATGTACAATGATTGCTATCAATGACTAATTGTTAGTTTTGATAATGTCTCCTTTAAAATCATTTATGGACAGCCTATGAAACCCCATACTTACATACATGCACACACACATTACCCTTACCTCTGCCATGTAGGTTGTATGAATAAATTGATTGTGATTACTATTATATCTTACTTTTCGTGTCTCTAGTGTGTTTAGTGTGCATACAGGCTGTTACAAGATTGTGTTCAATGTTTTTACTCATAAACATCCTGCAAACCATAACATAAAGATAACTTGGAAGTGTGACAATACAACTTTGTCAAGGAAGTCATTATTTCCACATTTTGTTGATGTATGTACGTACGTACGTACGTACGTACGTATGTATGTATGTGTGTATGTATCTATGTATCTATGTATGTATGTACGTACGTACGTACGTATGTATGTATGTGTGTGCATGTATGTGTGTATGTATGTATGTATGTATCTATCTGTATGTATGTATGTGTGTATGTATGTATGTATGTATCTATTTATGTATGTTTGCACATGTAATCAGTTGTGCGATTTGTATGACTGACAGTAATTACTAAAGATATGTCAATATAGTGCAAATAGGCATAATTCTCTCTTTGCAAGGGGTGGGCTGGGGGGATTGGTCATGTTTTCGAAGCATGTCGAAGGGGGATGTTCATATTTTAGAAACCCATCCGGGGGGAGGGGGGGTTCACATTATACGTTGATTCATTATTTATTCTAAAATGCACTCTGCACTATTTCAAACAAAGTCTACAATTCTGAGAGAAACAACACATATCCCTTCAAACGAAGAGTAGTATATAAACTGATGGAATCACACACACTTCCCTACATACAATATACTCGAGACATAACTTTTTGAAAGTCTGAAAGTCAAGACTTTTTGAGGTCTGAAAGTCCCCATCATGTATTGTCTATGGAAAAAGTGCCAAAGCCATAAGTTTAAATATTACATATTACAAGTAAACTGATGGAACTGAGCTTTTTTCCATAAACAATACATGGGAACTTTCAGACCTCAAAAAGTCTTGACTTTCAAAAAGTTATGTCTTGAGTGTATTGTATACAGGGAAGTGTGTGCGGTTTCCACGCAAAGAGTGACCTGTGTCACAGACATGCTGAATACAAGCTTTTGTAGAAAGACAAAGTAAAACTTGGAGTGGCTCACGTTGGAAAAAGTTTTGGCCAGCAACGAGTATAAAGTTGGCGGCAGATTCAGATTCAGGTAGCGTCATATTGAGCGTCATATTGAGTGTCAGATAGTCTCAGATCCGAAGACACCCGACGGATTCAATCAAACCTGAAATAATACCATTGAGACTACAGGGAAAGATTCTCTTGATGGAAGGTGGAATCTCTCTGCCTTCCAAATTGTTAAAATTCAAATTTAAATTATTTTTAAAAATGGCAACATAAACTTAATTTTTACTGACACCTTTACTGACGCCATGTACATTATTGGCAAAATGTATCAACCAACGAACATACAGTGGCTGAACTTGGGGCTATCAATGTCATGGTGGCAAGTATTTCAACTCTATTTCACATATTTTTCCCAAATAAAAATTGTGCAAGCAGAGACATTCCTACTGCCATCGAAAGGTTGTGAAGGGGAATATTTCCCTGTAGTCTCAACAGTATTATTTCAGGTTTGTCCTTCCGGCCAGCCGTCGGGTGTCTTCAGATCTAAGGCTATCTGACGCTCAATATGACGCTATCTGAATCTGACGCCAACTTTATACTCGTTAGCCAGCAGATACTAGAGTGATATGAAATGGCCAAGGAAACAAATGAAAGCCAAGAGGAAGAAGTAATAAACAGCAGTGCTTCCAGCTCCACTGACTCGAGAGGATGATTATGATGATGATGATGTTGATGATGATGATCATGTTGTTTTGGTTGTTTTTGTTGTTGTTGTTGTTGTTGTCCTCAATGTATTGAATGACAGTGATAGTGACACTAAGGAAAGCGACAGTGAGAGTAGTGAAAAAAACAATCCACAAAGTGATACTGAGATGTCAGCGTTATTACAGGTTACTCTATCGAGGAGAGTGTGTACCACATGGAAATCACGATATCCATTATAAACAAAGAATAATGTACCAGTAAGTTTGGTAATACCTGTGCATGGCAGAAATATGTGTTGTGTAATTAAATCATTAAAGAGACAGTATCTGTAACTTGATGATCTTGTTTCAATACTTTCGTTCTGTGTGTCAAGTGCAGTTTCTTGTTCTACTCTTTAAAACATGCTGAAATACCCTGTATTTGGCTTGTCAACACAGCCTGTATATGTGTAAAGTGCACTGTTATTGTTGATAGTTTTAGTCCAGACTAAAATTCACTTGTAAAAAATAACAATGCAGTTTGTTCATATACAGGTTGTGTTTACGTTTACAAGTGTTAGCCAAAGACAGGAGTGTTTCAATGTGTGTTATGGAGTAGGACAAGAAACTAAAAACTGTAGTTGATAAACAGAACAAAACATATTGAAAAAATCATTAAACGTTACATCTACTATGTCCACATAATTTCCATCCATCTATCAGTGAATTTGTCATTTTGAGATGGGGGAGGTCAGATTTTAGAACTTTGGCTTGAAAGGGGGTCACATTTTACAGCTCAGACATACCCTAAATCCCCCCCCCCCCCCCGGAATTACTGAAGGCTCCCTTAGATTTGTTTTGTAGCAAATGGTTCTCTTGGTACTATTCACAAGGTTATCCAATCAAATCAAACTGCTGTGTCTGAGCACTGCACTACAGCTTTCCAGGAACTCTTGAAACAACTTTTTTTGAAGGTTTTGGATATTGCAGACACTTCATGTTCATGAAAGTCATATAAGTTTAGTGGTATCAAGACACATGTTGCTCCACCAGAAGAGATGTGGGAGGTGGAGTTACTGGTGCTAGATGTGTTGATATTCTCCTTGGATCAGTTGGCTCCAGTTCTCTCGTGTTGCATTCCCCCTTTTTTCTTCCAGCCGTGTTTGTAGAATTGATTTTTTCTAGGCTGTATGATGTGGATATGTTTTCTGTTCTTTCACTGTTTTCGTAGACCATGTGCTGCTCTTTTTATTGTAGCCTCTATGATACCTTCAAGATAGAATTAAGAAAGATATATTTTTTGAAATAGAGATTTTGCAAAACAGTTCACAAAATGAGTTCTCCGCTAGAGGATTGTTCATCTGTTGTTGCATAATGACACATGGTATGTTCTTCTGATTTACCCTGCAATTTGAATGCAGGGTATATTTGTGTCTCGTAGTAGAAGCTACATAAACTGTGCAGATCTTTCATGACGAGAGTGGGTTTGAAAGGGGACACTAAACACAACTTATGTTCAAGTCATACATCAACTCACTAGCAAACTATAATGAGTTCAACAAAACAACTTACATATACATGTATGTGGTTTAGAGTATTGTACATAGATGACTCACTGCACCTACAGAGAGCAGTGTTGAACCTCTGTTCAGTTGTGCTAACAAGTGATGCAAGCACCAGAATTTGTGACTGTGTGCATTCCATTTATTGTGCGTGAAATGTACGTGCACACAAGGGCAAGCTTGGGTCATAAAAAGAAAGCTTGTATCTCATAATAAATGAGTACTATGCGTAATGAATTTCATATGACAAATATAGCTACTTTACTGGACAAACTTGATACTTGCATCTTCAGGAACTGATGTACATCTTAAAATTCATATAAATATTATCAAAAACAAATGAGTGCACTTACCAAGTAGAACCAGTGTTTCACCCTCAAATGATGCACATAGCTCTAACTGGTGTTCCTTCCAAAATTTGTCTACGCATGGTACAAGGCAGGTTCTTTGTATTCTGTTGAATGTGGTCTGACACAATAACTTCAAAGAGAGCACCTTGGCAAACCTATCAATGTTTGCATAGTTGTTGCCTGACAAAAAATATTGCTGCTGCTGTCATTAGATCTCCACTATGTAACCTGCTATTCAGAACTGGTTGCGAGCACCATTTGTATTCGAGGTGTCCAGCTGGACATGTCTGAATATAAATCATAAATTTCAATATGTATTACAACTAGGTACATTTAAAAACTCAGGATGGTGTAACCACTGGCAAATATACAAACTAAAACTTAAAACTGATCAATGGATCTAATCACATTCTTCATTCAAGGAGCTGAATTTTCTGTGATGTGATAGCATATCTTCTATTTCAAATATTATCTTGTGGTAAGGTAAGTATCACAATAGAACTTTTTTATTGTGCATGGTAACAGAATACAGAACACATAGTACATATCTTCATCCTTTTGGTACCAAGCATTCGTAATATCAGTAAAATGAGACGCAGTATAGTGTACAATTTTAGATGAAGTTCAAGATCTTAGATTGTAATTTCACAAAACAAGCAGCTCTTATCATACATAATACATATCAATAACTTGAGTAGAGTAGAGTACTCCTTTGTAGTTTGATACTCTTTGTATAGTTTTCATTAGTGACATGAGACCAATTTTGAAAAAAAAATGTGCATTAAAATAGAAACCCCAGATTTTTTGTTGAATAACAACAATACCTTACCGATCTGATTCACTTACTGCAGAAATTTCAGAAATGTCAGGACCACTTAATTCCTTCATTGCACCCATGTAATAGCTGTGAATTGGGGTTGAAGTGGTGGTGGTAATTATTTGTTCAGTAACTTTACACTGCTGTCCACGAGACCTGAAAAGCATGTGAAACAATACAACTTTAAACTTTTATACAATATATGTTATTTTTAAATATTACTGAACCTTTTGCATGCATTTAAATTCAACAAATTCAGAGTGAGTTGCAGCACTGATACATACATACATACATACATACATACATACATACATACATACATACATACATACATACATACATACATACATACATACATACATACATACATACATACATACATACATACATACATACATACATACATACATACATACATACATACATACATACATACATACATACATACATACATACATACATACATACATACATACATACATACATACATAAAATTAGTTTCTAGCCAATGGAATACCAAGAGTTCAAATCAAAGTTCACAGTGAAAGCTAAAAGTTAAAATATTTACATCAGCTGTGGACCTCGCTTCATCATCTTGTTGCCTTGCGGTAAATGCTGGGTCTTCCATCATTGTAGCATGATGTGATGTACTTGGCAGTGGTTCACCCCTTCTACACTCCTTATGATCATGATACCTACCGCATAATGTAAAAACACTTGATTACAATACTGCAGTACAAGAAATTGTATTATTATTAATATTATTAGACTTACTTAGTCTTCTGGCTTTGCTAAATTGTCCTTATTTTGCAGTGCTAACTTGTTTAGTCAGTCAAAGCAGTACTGGTAAAAAACAGGAGTCAAAGACAGTAGGTTTTAGGTATTGTGTAATCATCAAGAAGGGGTTATAAATTGGAATTTAAGGCATTGATTGCTGATGTCATAGCTACACAAACTAATTTATCCATTCTAATATAAAATAATGGCAGTCAATGAAGCTGTGACTAATAAGTATGTACAAGTACACTATCTGTACATTTAATTCATGTGGAGAACATGCCACTTGACAGATGCTTTCTAAATAAAACTAAAACAAACATGCAGTCATAATTGACACAATGAATTCATAAACCCCCCTCACCCCCCCCCCCCACACACACACACATCAAACAACTAATGTATCCGTCATAAATCACTGGAAATAACTTTGAACATAAAACAAACAAGAGCTACTTCAAACGATCTCCAAGAACAACAACGACAAACAATTTTCAATGTAATTGTAACGCACTTTTATGGTTTCATGTACTCAAAACAGCTTGCATATCGTTTGACCATGGAGATATACCTCCGTACGCTCACTAAGTCTAACTATAAACATGTGCATAAAATAAAGAAATAGTAATTTTTTAGTTATTACACTTCTCCTCTGCATTGAGATAATCTTATAGTATAGCTATTTATCGACCCGGGCAGTCGAAGCGATTACTCGATTCTGACTTGCTATTGTACAGTCGATCATGCAAGTAGCACTACGCTACGTATACCAGTACAGTAGCACCTCGAAGTTTGTCTTGGACAGTTCACGTGAGTATTGGTAAAAAGAAAAACCCTCTGCAAAATTGTGTAATGGAGAGCGTACGGTAATTGGTAAGGCTGGATCGATCACGCTGAAAACGTCAGCGAGTAAGCTTAGTAAATGTTGAGCCGATCCGCGAGTTCTCACATCTAATACCAATAGTAACACTACGCACAACTTCAACAGGAAGTGAGTGTATCGTGTATAGCGTACAGCTTGCTATAACTTACAACAGAACGTTATTCACCTCTACAATATTGTCACCACCTTCGAATACAATAGAAATGACCTTAATTGGTGCATGATTCCCGAAATAAGTAGAAAGTGCAAACATGTAGGTTGTAAACATCATGACATTACACGACACTCAGCAAAACATGTACAATCATGGCTTTCTACGTGTGCATTTATACTTACCAGTTTATCAAGAATTCCGCAACTTCTCGATTACTCTTCAACGTCAGTTTGTCCTTTATTGCTTTCCAGCGGTCGATCTGCCCAAAAATAGTTATTTTCCCTGAGGTAAACACTGCTCGTGACCCTTTTTTAGCCGAACTGCTTACCATCGGACGACCGGGGCCAAGCTTATGTGCCGCCATTATTCTGAGATATTCGATGACGTAGTGTACGTGACGTAACTGTGACGATTCACTTTTTATCAGCGATAGAACGCATGCGTTATTCACTATGTTGACGCAGGCAGACACAGACAGCAGACATTGGAAGCAGGCAGATATGACCTTTGACCTTCATCATCAAACCCTCTAGCTTACTGTTAAATTACTGTATAACAAGAAACAAGGACTTTACCAACGTTTATCAGTTTCACATACTTTCAAGAGCGGTAATTTATAGATGTAACATAATATAGGACATAACTGAAAACCCAAAGTAAGTTTTTAACAAAATATTCCTATGCATTGTCATATTTACATACAACTATTTCTCCCCATGCTAAAAAGAGTGTGCACATTATTCACCTACCACATGCTTCATAACACAACACTATGTAAGCTGTATAGTAAATTTGGTTGTACCTCAATTTTGTCTTTATACCCAGCAAAGAGTCCACTATAATAAAGGTAATGTTACTAATTCATGGATTTCACTAGTTCTCCTTGCAAACCATTGAGTGTTCACACTATTCACCTAGTAGACAATAATATATACAGTACACTATGATATGATGTACTCCACTTTAGAAAAAGTACATAATATGTGGTGCATTTTGGGAAATTTCATTATTTCATACACAAATCAAATGTTTTTGTTTCATACAAACCATTCAGTGTGCACACTATTCACCTATTTGGCTAGTACAAATCGGCTATAAAAAAAGGGTATTTCATACACAAATCAAATTCTTCTTTTCTTGCAAACCATTGAGTGTGCACACTAATCATGTACAAGACCCAGTAAAGTACTATATCAGCTATCATATGATATATGTGACTTAATATTAAATGTGTGTTTTATACCCAGCAGACACACCTTTATTTAGTATATTATAGCAACATTTACAAATTTCAATGAAACTTCCCATGAGTTTCCCTTGCAAACAATTTCGTGTGCACACTATTCATATAGTAAGCTTAATAAAGATATATATAAGTTATAACATGATATATTTCACTTTTCATAAATTTCGTCTTTCATACACATATATTGATGTGGTGCATTATGGGAAAATTCATTATTTCATACACAAATGAAATTCAATTTTCTAGCAAACCGTTGAGTGTGCACACTATTCACGTATTAGGTCTAGTACAATACTATATCAGGTATCATATGATATATGTGACTTTAAATAAATTTCGTCTTTTATATCCAGCAGACACGCCTTCATTCATGAAATTATAGCAATATACTAATTAGTTGAAACTTCATGTGCGTTTTGCTTGCAAACAATTGAGTGTGCACACTATTTGTATAGTAGACTTAATAAAGCTATATATAAGCTATAACATGATATATTTCACTTTTGATAAATTTTGTCTTTCATACCCAGCAGACACAGAAAGATGTGGTGCATTCTGGGAAATTTCACTATTTCATACACAAATCAAACCCACTTTTCTAGCAAACCATTGAGTGTGCACACTATTCACATATTAGGTCTAGTACAATACTATATCAACTATCATATGATATATGTGACTTTAAATAAATTTCGTCTTTTATACCCAGCAGACACGCCTTCATTCAGGAAATTATAGTAATATTTACTAATTTGGCGAAACTTCATGTGCGTTTTGCTTGCAAACAATTGAGTGTGCACACTATTCATATAGTAGACTTAATAAAGCTATATATAAGCTATAACATGATATATTTCACTTTTGATAAATTTCGTCTTTCATACCCAACAGACACAGAAAGATGTGGTGCATTCTGGGAAATTTCACTATTTCATACACAAATCAAACACACTTTTCTAGCAAACCATTGAGTGTGCACACTATTCACGTATTAGGTCTAGTACAATACTATATCAACTATCATATGATATATGTGACTTTAAATAAATTTCGTCTTTTATACCCAGCAGACACACCTTCATTCAGGAAATTATAGTAATATTTACTAATTTGGTGAAACTTCATGTGCGTTTTGCTTGCAAACAATTGAGTGTGCACACTATTCGTATAGTAGACTTAATAAAGCTATATATAAGCTATAACATGATATATTTCACTTTTGATAAATTTCGTCTTTCATACCCAGCAGCTAGACACAGAAAGATGTGGTGCATTCTGGAAAATGTCACTATTTCATACACAAATCAAACGCACTTTTCTAGCAAACCACTGAGTGTGCACACTATTCACGTATTAGGCCTAGTACAATACTATATCAGCTATCATATGATATATGTGACTTTAAATAAATTTGTCTTTTATACCCAGCAGACACGCCTTTATTTAGGAAATTATAGTAATATTTACTAATTTGTTGAAAGTTCATGTGCGTTTTCTTGCAAACAATTGAGTGTGCACACTATTCGTATCGTAGACTTAATAAAGCTATATATAAGCTATAACATGATATATTTAACTTTTGATAAATTTCGTCTTTCATACCCAGCAGACACATAAAGATGTGGTGCATTCTGGGAAATTTCACTATTTCATACACAAATCAAACCCACTTTTCTAGCAAACCATTGAGTGTGCACACTATTCACGTATTAGGCCTAGTACAATATTATATCAGCTATCATATGATATATGTGACTTTAAATAAATTTTATCTTTTATACCCAGCAGACACACTTTTATTTAGGAAATTTTAGGAATATTTACAAATTTTGATGAAACTACACGTGTGTTTTCTTGCAAACAATTGAGTGTGCACACTATTCACCTATTAGGCCTACTACAATATCTTATCAGCTATTATATGATATATGTGACTTTATATAAATTTCGTCGTTGATACCCAGCAGACACAGAAACATGTGGTGCATTCTGGGAAATTTCATTATTTCATATACAAATCAAATTCACTTTTCTAGCAAACCATTGAGTGTGCACACTATTCACCTATTAGGCCTAGTACAATACTATATCAGCTATTAAATGATATATGTGACTTTAAATAAATTTGTCTTTTATACCCAGCAGACACGCCTTTATTTAGAAAATTATAGCAATATTTACTAATTTGTTGAAAGTTCATGTGCGTTTTCTTGCAAACAATTGAGTGTGCACATTATTCATATAGTAGGCTTAATACAGTTATATATAAACTATCACATGATATATGTCACTTTTAATAAATTTCGTCTTTCATACCCAGCAGACACAGACATATGTGATGCATTATGGGAAATTTCACTATTTCATACACAAATCAAACCCACTTTTCTAGCAAACCACTGAGTGTGCACACTATTCACGTATTAGGCCTAGTACAATACTATATCAGCTATCATATGATATATGTGACTTTAAATAAATTTTGTCTTTTATACCCAGCAGACACACCTTCATTCATGAAATTATAGTAATATTTACTAATTTGGTGAAACTTCATGTGCGTTTTGCTTGCAAACAATTGAGTGTGCAAAATATTCACCTAGTAGGCCTAGTACAATATTATATCAGCTATAATATGAATTGTTTGATAAATTTCGCCTTGTATGCCCAGCAGATAAGTAATTATATATTAACTTTTTTATTTATTCATGGAAACTTCACATGCTTTTACTTGCAAACAATTGAGTGTCCACAATATTAGGTAGTAGGCTTTAATACAGATGTACGTCAGCTAAAATTTGATGTATTACAGTTTCCATAAATTTTGTCTTTTCTAACCAGCAGACAGAAATATGTGGTGCTGTATGGGAAGTGTCACTTTTTCAAATCAAATGCTTTTTTTGCTTCCAAACCATTGTGTATGGACATAAAAAAAAACATTGAAGATAAGCAACACTTTATCTTAAACTGTAAAATGTTCACGGACGAAAGAAAATCAATATTAGCACACTTTAAAATATGGCCCCAAGGTTTGACAGACACAGAAAAATTCCTCAATATGATGAACAGTAAAAATGAGAATATAATTAAAGAAGTGGCTAAATACACATACACATGCTTCAAACTTAGAGAGCGGTACACTAGCTGTCCTATAATTGTATTAATAAAAGTGTGTCTGCTGGGTATGAAAGACGAAACTTATATAAAGTCACATATATCATTTGATAGCCCATATAGTAGTGTACTAGGCCTAATACGTGAATAGTGTGCACACTCAATGGTTTGCTAGAAAAGTGAATTTAATTTGTATATGAAAGAATGAAATTTCCCATAATGCATCACATCTTTCAGTGTCTGCTGGGTATCAACGACAAATTTTATATAAAGTCACATATATCATATAATAGCTGATATGATATTGTACTAGGCCTAATAGGTGAATAGTGTGCACACTCAATTGTTTGCAAGAAAACACTCGTGTAGTTTCATCAAAATTTGTAAATATTCCTATAATTTCCTAAATAAAAGTGTGTCTGCTGGGTATGAAAGACGAAATTTATATAAAGTCACATATATCATTTGATAGCTCATATTGTAGTGTACTAGGCCTAATATGTGAATAGTGTGCACACTCAATGGTTTGCTAGAAAAGGGAATTTCATTTGTGTATGAAATAGTGAAATTTCCCATAATGCATCACATCTTTCTGTGTCTGCTGGGTATCAACAACGAAATTTATATAAAGTCACATATATCATATAATAGCTGATATGATATTGTACTAGGCCTAATAGGTGAATAGTGTGCACACTCAATTGTTTGCAAGAAAACACACGTGTAGTTTCATCAAAATTTGTAAATATTCCTAAAATTTCCTAAATAAAAGTGTGTCTGCTGGGTATGAAAGACGAAATTCATATAAAGTCACATATATCATTTGATAGCTCATATTGTAGTGTACTAGGCCTAGTATGTGAATAGTGTGCACACTCAATGGTTTGCTAGAAAAGGGAATTTCATTTGTGTATGAAATAGTGAAATTTCCCATAATGCATCACATCTTTCTGTGTCTGCTGGGTATCAACGACGAAATTTATCAAAAGTGAAATATATCATGTTATAGCTTATATATAACTGTATTAATCCTACTATATGAATAATGTGCACACTCAATTGTTTCCAAGAAAACACACTTGTAGTTTCATCAAAATTTGTAAATATTGCTATAATTTCCTGAATGAAGGTGTGTCTGCTGGGTACAAAAGACGAAATTTATTTAAAGTCACATATATCATATGATAGCTGATATAGTATTGTACTAGGCCTAATACGTGAATAGTGTGCACACTCAATGGTTTGCAAGAAAACGCATGTGCAGTTCATCAAAATTTGTAAATATTCCTATAATTTCCTAAATAAAAGTGTGTCTGCTGGGTATGAAAGACAAAATTTATATAAAGTCACATATATCATTTAATAGCTCATATAGTAGTGTACTAGGCCTAATACGTGAATAGTGTGCACACTCAATGATTTACTAGAAAAGTGAATTTCATTTGTGTATGAAATAGTGAAATTTCCCAGAATGCATCACATCTTTCTGTGTCTGCTGGGTATGAAAGACGAAATTTATCAAAAGTGAAATATATCATGTTATAGCTTATATATAACTTTATTAAGCCTACTATATGAATAATGTGCACACTCAATTGTTTACAAGAAAACGCATGTGCAGTTTCATCAAAATTTGTAAATATTCCTATAATTGTATAAATAAAAGTGTGTCTGCTGGGTATGAAAGACGAAATTTATATAAAGTCACGTATATCATTTGATAGCCTATATAGTATTGTACTAGGCCTAATATGTGAATAGTGTGCACACTCAATGGTTTGCTAGAAAAGTGAATTTGATTTGTGTATGAAATAATGAATTTTCCCAGAATGCACCACATGTTTCTGTGTCTGCTGGGTATCAAGGACGAAATTTATATAAAGTCACATATATCATATAATAGCTCATATAGTAGTGTACTAGGCCTAATACGTGAATAGTGTGCACACTCAATGATTTACTAGAAAAGTGAATTTCATTTGTGTATGAAATAGTGAAATTTCCCAGAATGCATCACATCTTTCTGTGTCTGCTGGGTATGAACGATGAAATTTATCAAAAGTGAAATATATCATGTTATAGCTTATATATAACTTTATTAAGCCTACTATATGAATAATGTGCACACTCAATTGTTCACAAGAAAACGCATGTGCAGTTTCATCAAAATTTGTAAATATTCCTATAATTGTATAAATAAAAGTGTGTCTGCTGGGTATGAAAGACGAAATTTATATAAAGTCACATATATCATATGATAGCTGATATAGTATTGTACTAGGCCTAATACGTGAATAGTGTGCACACTCAATGGTTTGCAAGAAAACGCATGTGCAGTTCATCAAAATTTGTAAATATTCCTATAATTTCCTAAATAAAAGTGTGTCTGCTGGGTATGAAAGACAAAATTTATATAAAGTCACATATATCATTTAATAGCTCATATAGTAGTGTACTAGGCCTAATACGTGAATAGTGTGCACACTCAATGATTTACTAGAAAAGTGAATTTCATTTGTGTATGAAAGAATGAAAATTCCCAGAATGCATCACATCTTTCTGTGTCTGCTGGGTATGAAAGACGAAATTTATCAAAAGTGAAATATATCATGTTATAGCTTATATATAACTTTATTAAGCCTACTATATGAATAATGTGCACACTCAATTGTTTGCATGAAAACGCATGTGCAGTTTCATCAAAATTTGTAAATATTCCTATAATTGTATAAATAAAAGTATGTCTGCTGGGTATGAAAGACGAAATTTATATAAAGTCACATATATCATTTGATAGCCTATATAGTATTGTACTAGGCCTAATATGTGAATAGTGTGCACACTCAATGGTTTGCTAGAAAAGTGAATTTGATTTGTGTATGAAATAATGAAATTTCCCAGAATGCACCACATGTTTCTGTGTCTGCTGGGTATCAACGACGAAATTTATATAAAGTCACATATATCATATAATAGCTCATATAGTAGTGTACTAGGCCTAATATGTGAATAGTGTGCACACTCAATGATTTACTAGAAAAGTGAATTTCATTTGTGTATGAAATAGTGAAATTTCCCAGAATGCATCACATCTTTCTGTGTCTGCTGGGTATGAACGATGAAATTTATCAAAAGTGAAATATATCATGTTATAGCTTATATATAACTTTATTAAGCCTACTATATGAATAATGTGCACACTCAATTGTTTACAAGAAAACGCATGTGCAGTTCATCAAAATTTATAAATATTCCTATAATTGTATTAATAAAAGTGTGTCTGTTGGGTATGAAAGACGAAACTTATATAAAGTCACATATATCATTTGATAGCTCATATAGTAGTGTACTAGGCCTAATACGTGAATAGTGTGCACACTCAATGGTCTGCTAGAAAAGTGAATTTAATTTGTGTATGAAAGAATGAAATTTCCCATAATGCATCACATCTTTCAGTGTCTGCTGGGTATCAACGACAAATTTTATATAAAGTCACATATATCATATAATAGCTGATATGATATTGTACTAGGCCTAATAGGTGAATAGTGTGCACACTCAATTGTTTGCAAGAAAACACTCGTGTAGTTTCATCAAAATTTGTAAATATTCCTATAATTTCCTAAATAAAAGTGTGTCTGCTTGGTATGAAAGACGAAATTTATATAAAGTCACACATATCATTTAATAGCTGATATAGTAGTGTATTAGGCCTAATACGTGAATAGTGTGCACACTCAATTGTTTGCTTTAAAAGTGAATTTGATTTGTGTATGAAAGAATGAAATTTCCCAGAATGCACCACATGTTTCTGTGTCTGCTGGGTATCAACGACGAAATTTATATAAAGTCACATATATCATATAATAGCTGATATGATATTGTACTAGGCCTAATAGGCGAATAGTGTGCACACTCAATTGTTTGCAAGAAAACGCACGTGTAGTTTCATCAAAATTTGTAAATATTCCTATAATTTCCTAAATAAAAGTGTGTCTGCTGGGTATGAAACACGAAATTTATATAAAGTCACACATATCATATGATAGTTGATATAGTAGTGTACTAGGCCTAATACGTGAATAGTGTGCACACTCAATGGTTTGCTAGAAAAGGGAATTTCATTTGTGTATGAAATAGTGAAATTTCCCATAATGCATCACATCTGTCTGTGTCTGCTGGGTATGAACGACGAAATTTATCAAAAATGAAATATATCATGTTATAGCTTATATATAACTATATTAAGCCTACTATATGAATAATGTGCACACTCAATTGTTTACAAGAAAACGCATGTGCAGTTCATCAAAATTTATAAATATTCCTATAATTGTATTAATAAAAGTGTGTCTGCTGGGTATGAAAGACGAAACTTATATAAAGTCACATATATCATTTGATAGCTCATATAGTAGTGTACTAGGCCTAATACGTGAATAGTGTGCACACTCAATGGTCTGCTAGAAAAGTGAATTTAATTTGTGTATGAAAGAATGAAATTTCCCATAATGCATCACATCTTTCAGTGTCTGCTGGGTATCAACGACAAATTTTATATAAAGTCACATATATCATATAATAGCTGATATGATATTGTACTAGGCCTAATAGGTGAATAGTGTGCACACTCAATTGTTTGCAAGAAAACACTCGTGTAGTTTCATCAAAATTTGTAAATATTCCTATAATTTCCTAAATAAAAGTGTGTCTGCTGGGTATGAAAGACGAAATTTATATAAAGTCACACATATCATTTAATAGCTGATATAGTAGTGTACTAGGCCTAATACGTGAATAGTGTGCACACTCAATGGTTTACAAGAAAACGCATGTGCAGTTTCATCAAAATTTGTAAATATTCCTATAATTTCCTAAATAAAAGTGTGTCTGCTGGGTATGAAAGACAAAATTTATATAAAGTCACATATATCATTTGATAGCCCATATAGTAGTGTACTAGGCCTAATATGTGAATAGTGTGCACACTCAATGGTTTGCTAGAAAAGTGAATTTAATTTGTGTATGAAAGAATGAAATTTCCCATAATGCACCACATCTTTCTGTGTCTGCTGCTGGGTATGAACGACGAAATTTATCAAAAGTGAAATATATCATGTTATAGCTGATATATAACTGTATTAAGGCTACTATATGAATAATGTGCACACTCAATTGTTTCCAAGAAAACGCACGTGTAGTTTCATCAAAATTTGTAAATATTGCTATAATTTCCTGAATGAAGGTGTGTCTGCTGGGTATGAAAGACAAAATTTATTTAAAGTCACGTGTATCATATAATAGCTGATATAATATTGTACTATTCCTAATACGTGTATAGTGTGCACACTCAGTGGTTTGCTAGAAAAGTGAATTTGATTTGTGTTTGAAATAGTGAAATTTCCCATAATGCATCACATCTTTCTGTGTCTGTTGGGTATGAAAGACGAAATTTATCAAAAGTGAAATACATCATAATATAGCTTATATATAGCTGTATTAAGTCTACTACATCAATAGTGTGCACACTCAATTGTTTGCAAGTGAAAAACATATCATATGATAGCTGATATTGTACTGTACTTGGCCTAATAGGGGTATAGTGTGCACACTCAACGGTTTCATTATTGTTTGAAATAGTGAAATTTCCCATAATGCACCATATATTTATGTGTCTGCTCGGTAGAAAAGTCGAAGTTTATTCAAAGTCACATCTATAATACGATAGCTGATATATTATTGTACTCGGCCTAATTCTTGTATTGTTTGCACACTGAATGGTGTGGAAGAAAATAAACCTTTGAATGTGTGTATGAAATACCTATTTTTTTTATAGCATACATAGTACTCTACTAGGCCTAATTGGTGATTTAATAATGTGCACACTGAATGGTTTGAAATGAAAAAACATTTGATTTGTGTATGAAATAATGGAATATCCCATAATACACCACATGTTTCTGTGTAGAAATTTTTTTATCATTTATACATTGCTGTGTATACTATGTGAATAGTGTGAACACTGGTTTGCAAGGAAAAGTTCTGAAATCCATGACTTAGTAACATTCCCATTATTATAGTTAACTCTTTGAAGGGTATAAAAGACAAAATTTAGGTACAACCAACTTTAATAATACAGATTTCACAGAGCTCTATTTTGAAGCATGGTGAAAACACAGTACTCTTGCATGGGGAGAAACTAATTGTTTGATTAATACTTTAACATGTAAATATCACATTGCATAAGAATAATTTTTTTTTTAAAGTTACTTCGGGTTTTCATTTATGTCTTATATTATGTTACTTCTATGATTCATCACCTCTGAAAGTCTGTGAAACTGATAAAGAAAGGTAAAGTCCTTGTTTCTTGATATACAGTAATTTGACAGTAAGCTAGAGGGTTCGATGTTCAAGGTCAAAGGTCATTTCTGCCTGCTTCCATTGTTTGCTGCCTGTGTCTGCCTGCTTCAACTTAGTGCGTTATTCATGTAACGGCAGGTTTTCTCAGCATTTGTTAACAGTTCCCGTCATGTCATCGGGATGGACAGTACAAGTAGCCAATGAGAGGATCGATGATGTCATCTTTTCAGTCAACTGGTCAGAGGTTACGCGCGTTTGTTCTTATATCCATTACTCCACGCCTAACTTCCTGTCTACATGGTCGAGCACTTCAATGGTCAATCGTACCCTACGGCGTGTATGGTTCGTGGCTTACGGGAGTTTTCGGCGTGGCTGAGCTTTTAAAATCAGGGTAAATATGGTACTTTTCTTTCTCAGTTTTAAATTTTGACTACATGCTGGATAAAAAAGAGCTGTCAATATAACTTTTTAAAGAATAAATTGCCAAACTGAACACCTCAACACAATGCTACTTGATTGGGACTCGAGACTACACTGTCACTAGTACACTGTCGATAGTCGTTCGTTCGTGCCTTTTTTCCTACATTTTATCTAAGACGAAAGTCGTCGCATTGCTCCGAACCGGGGCAATACTATAACCGATGTACTGATTATTTCGCAACATCACAGCAAGTGCCAGATAGGCATTCACAGTTTCCTATCAGGACGGGTGTATTCAGTGCTACGGAGCGAGGCGACGACTAGCACAGGCAAATGTGTATATTATCTTTTATAACTGGCTAAAACACGTAAGGTTGTGAACTAAGGAATAACATTCTGTATAAACAAAAAACGTGTTAAAGGGTAAGATTTCAATTGATTGTAATTAATGTAATTTGTTCTAAATTGATCGAAATATTTTTGTTGAGAATATAAATTCAAATGTGGGTAATATTGTGACTTGGAAATACTAAGAATCAATATTTATGCTGATAATTTGATAAAAGAGTGATATGGTATTTGGTGAAAATAAGTATTTTGTACCCATTGAAACGATATTTCTTTAACATGTATTAGTGTGAAGAAATACTAATCAGCACACTTATTTGGTTGATGTTCAGGGGTTTCTTGTTTGTTGGCCGTGACTGACAATTAGTAACAAATCACCTGATTTGTTCCATCACATCAAAACTTTAATTTTATCTCATATGCAAGACTTTGCACGCACACCTATATTTTTGTTTTGTTTTGAAACAGTTTCCACAATTGTCCCGTGAAATTACTCAGCAGTGATTTGAATTGAAATCAATGTCTAATTTAAATTTCTGGTTCTCTCTTGTCAACAGATGAAAAATTACACGTTTGTACAAGATGAAAGTCTTCCTCTACATAAAGTCAAATGTGAAGATATTGACTGACATGCTGAAAACTATTTATAGCAGGACTCAGGGCCATTGCAAACAAGTGAAGTTAAATACATGTTACAAAGTGTAAACTGAAGCAGATGATATATTTTATGTATTTATATATTTTATTAGCCACATATATATATTACATATTCATTTTTATTTATTTTCTCCATGTTAAATAAAGTATTGAAAATACAACTGCAGAGAGTTGTTGTTATCTTTCACATTACATCATTTTACGTTTATCCAAAGCTTGACAGTTCATGGCCCCCATGAAGTGTTTAACTTATAAATGAGCCATAAGAGTCTTCTCAAAAACAAGTCAAGTTTGAATGAATCATCAACCAGATACTACTTCAATAGAACAGATAAGCCAATCATTGAGGAACATGTTTGGTATGGTAATATCACAACTAAACTGTCATTGTTACATGAAATAGATTGCACTAATCCTGGTATATGTTACAAGGACATAGTCAAGATCAACCTAGTAAATAGTCCAAGCTAGAAGTAGACAAAAAGAAGAGATTGAATTTTGTGTTACAAACCACCAAATATGTACAGGAGCTTGATAATGTTCTTTCCTGGAGAAGATTTATGAAGTGAGTTGAAAAACAGACTGTCCTTTTGTAAATGTATCCATATGGGACTGTTGTGATCACAGCAACTTAAATTTTATATTGAAGGTTTATTTCTGCTATCTCAATAGTGAGAAGGTCATCGACTTCCTCGTACAATTCAATGTGTTTTTCTTTTTTCTGCTATTTTGTTTCAACAAGTTTCTTGTTTACTTCTAATCTGTATTCATCAATAGCAGTTAGATCATGAGGGTTGTCGACTTCCGGATGTAAATCCATCTATACACTTGTGGGACAGTCACAGAGAGCCTGATAGCTATAAAAACAAAACAAAAGAAAAACATTTGTATGGATCATAATAAAATATAACCATGCATACACAGCAGATAAAATTAACTAGAATAAATTTATAGAAATAACTAAGATGATACACTGTACAAAATGACATTACTCAAAGTAAAATTCTGTTAACTTTGGAACTCGGGCAAATCTGGTAACATAATGTGCTGGGTATGATGGTTATCAGAGTACTATCAACCATATCTGTTGTTGTTGTTGTTGTTACTACTATTAAAATTATCACATCTTGGATTACATTTTGTTTTATGGCCTGGTTTCAAGTGCATGTTTACTATTTTTTGATAGTTTTGATATCTCCTGGCTCGATTTGCTTTGGCTCTGTGGATGGTGATAGCAAGACTGACGATGATGCTGTCGGACGAAAAAATATTCATTAGTACTCTATCGACCAATGTTGAAAGCAGCTGGCAAAAATTGACACAAATAATTTATCTGTAACAGTTACATTGTCATTACCTACCAAGTGTCAACATATGATTACATTTATGATTGTATACACATGCTTTGCATACGATGTACGTCTACGTCTACGCGTCTAATCCATTTACTCACGCATATATCCGACGATCGATCGACAATGACCACACAACACAACGAAGCTTTCATCCACTATCACGCATGTAAATAAGGCTTACGTTACCGTGATTACGTTTTCCAGAAATTCGTTTTAGAACTCAGATAGCTATTCCCTCACCAAAACAAATCTACTCCAAGAAAGTCAACAGGCGCTAGGCTGACAGTGACAAACAACGTGTCACACATAGTACACAGTGTTGAATACGTGGACACTCTCGCTCTGATCACCGAGAATTTACACTGCTCCCGAAAAAACGCGCCCCATCGCGCCCCATTGTCCGACAAAAAATTCTGACCCCTCGTTGTAAAGCTTGGAAAATCCTCTTTCAGACTGACTACAGCGATATATGCAAAGGAAAACCTCTAAAAAGACATTTAGTCTTACATATGTACCCATGAACTTGGCACGGACTTTTGAGCAAAATCTGACCTCGCTGCCAGACCGATCAATAGGTCAAAAAGGGATGATAACTCGTACGAGCTCGTACTTACCGCTTTCAGCAGTTGCCATCTTTCTTCGTACGTCGTATATAGTGGCACGTGTGGCATGTTTACATCCGAAAACTACCGAATCTTTTAAACAAAGGGCGAAACTTCTGCCGACAAGTTCCGAAGACTTGGGGAAGAATGGCGGTGAGCCGTGCTCATGAATATTCATGATATTTCGTGACGCTGAAAGATTCCAGTTCACTGAATGGTCGAGCGTGTGGCAGTGAACTGTCCATCCCGATGACATGACGGGAACTGGTTAATACGTACCAACAATTATGTCATCGCATCTTTTCTATATTATACCTAAATACCAAGATTGAGTTCTACCAGTATCAAGTAATGGATGAGTGTGTTTCAGTAAGTAGAATACAATATGTAACATTTCGTAGGCAACAAAAATTACGTCCAAAAACCGTCTAAACTTGGCCTGTGTCCCTTTAAAATTTGTTTTAATCATGGCTGCAAGAGGGCGTTATTTACAAATTATTACAATGTTGTAATCAGCTAGCGATCGTAGTACTTGTGTATAAAGTATCCACTGAACAATATAGTCCTAGGATTATGTTTAATTAGTTCTTCTGAACAATGAAATTTTGTTCATATTTTGTATTTTCAGTCATTACACATGTTCTGTATATTATATCCTTTTTGACAATGAGTAATCACAAGTTTTAGTAGAGGATTCGATTCATGATGTAGTGATTTGATTGAAAAGTTTTGAAAGTGAGTAGACAAGCATGTGATGATGCAATGATGCAAAGCATCGTCATAATTTGACATATTACGTAGAGCCAGACTGAAGTGAGAGTAAGGCTCGCTCGACCACTGTTTGGAGTAAGTTCAATTCTTTATTTCGCTCTTCTAAGTCAGTTTTGTGACAAGTTAAGGCGGTGGATGTGATCATCAGCTCGTGTATCCAAGTTCTGCACTGCCAAGTGCATGTGTGAAGTGGAGTGATAGTGCACCCGTCTGCACAAGCAGGACTAGTGTCAGTGTAGTGTGTTGATTCGTTAGAACTGTACGCTGCGCTTCAAGCTAGGCTACATTTCTAACTACTAGTAGTACCTGAACCCTGTAATTTTGAAGTACCCTACTTGAGAAATGAACCATTGAGATACTGGAAGTCTCAGTTTCAGTGTGTAGTGAGTTACCCATAAGTTATCAGAACGCATTTCGCATTCTCGCAAACCAGAGCTGTTATTTCTTCCGCGACACTGCGAAATAACGTGGCGTGTCTTGGATGGTGCCGTAAAAGAGGCTATGGTTTACGACGATGACATCCAGTGTGGAGTGAGCATGAGCATCGAGCAGGGCAAGGGTGCGTTCGATTATGCGTCCCCGGAGAGCCTCAGACAACTGACGTCACTTGGGCACCTCAGGTCGTGTGAAAATCGAACGTATTTTATTGCATTTGGGGTACCCCTGGGAGCCTATAATTAAATCCGTGGTTCACAATGAATAATTTGGCCTGTCTTTCCAAAATATTTTACTAAATGTGGAAAGATATCTTCAAAATATGGTATAATTCTTTCGGAATTGATAACAATAACCAATCACATGTTGTTCCCAGCTTGGGTCAAGTCAGGTCAGGTTAATCCCCAAGCTGCCCCTGTCGACTTGGGACACCCCGAGTGTGACGTCATGTAGTAATCGAACGCAACTTGGGGCAACTTTCGGTGCCTCGAGGCACCCTGGGTTGCATAATTAAATCGAACGCACCCCTAGACTAAGTACTGGAAGAAGAACAGCGCCACTAGTGTCAAGCTACAGAATACCTTTGTTTCGAATTTCAACGACTTGTGTGCGGCGTTTTGAATGAAGTGCAGGATCCAGGACCGTCAGATCTAGTAAGCCTCATAAAGGGACGGCGAACTCATTGTATACTTTTCACGAAATTTTCAAGTGATAAGAGATTTTACTTTATGATTATCTGATAATTATTTTATGTAACTTTAAATTATTATTTTTTGATGGGATAAGCGTTCCAGATCTTATAGCACAGTAGATAATTTGATATATATATACTAGTAATATATATATATATATATATATATATATATATATATATATATATATATATATATATATATATATAACTCGGTGAGTATCAATCTGCTAAGACAGTGCTCTATACCGCAGTGGCAGAGCGTAATAGTTTTGGTAGTACTGGAACTCTTTCTTGGGTGTAACTCGGAGTTTCACGCATATTGCGATCATCAGACACTGATATATATATATATATATATATATATATATATATATATATATATATATATATATATATATATATATATATATATATATATATACTCTAATAAATATATATATATTAGAGTACCTGGTATGATGAAATTATTTTTGCATATAAGTAAATGTTTGGGGATTTTCCACTTTTTTTTTTATAGAAACGCCTTTTCCCATTTTGTTGTGATGATTGTTGGTTGTTGGTATTATATAACTATATTTTCATTCAACCTACTTGTGTGTGTGTCACTCTGTGTGTGTGTGTGTGTGTGTGTGTGTGTGTGTGTGTGTGTGTTTGTGTGTCACTGTGTGTGTGTTATCTATTGCTCTCACTCCAGTGTAAATTGAGTAGTTTAGAAATCAGCACCGGGCCCACGTGTGTATTCTTATAAATTTCTTTCGTGTGATTTCCTTTATCACACGTACTTTTACGAGGGCCATAAAAGGTTATATTTGTATGTATGTAATATTTATATGTTTGTATACAATTTATGTGTATGTCTGTGTGCTTTCCCAACCGATATTCTTCGCTTTGTCACGACGTTTATTGCTGTCATTGTTATATACAGTCTGTATCATTTCAGCAGACACAGTTTTCAATGCAGAGGAAAGTCAGTTGTCAAGATGGCTGGTTGGATGGACTGGATTTGGTGAGTGAATTGGTACATATGACCCGTACGTGGATATGTTGTTAGTAAACGGAATGGATGGAACGAGTGAGTGATTAATATACTTTGTAATTGGTAATATATATGGGTACAATGATAAATGAACTGAATCATGATATGACTGATTAACGTTACTGTCATAATCTCCCATTCATGCAACATGTTTTAAGCCCAGGCACAGCCGTGCAGTTTTGTCACCTTCTAGGTTGAATACAGGACAATTTAATTCAATGCTATCCGCCCACATACTTACAAATCAATTCTCCTGCCATCAACCAATCAAGCCTGTCCCCATCCACCCTTGAACATCAATCCATCCACCCATCAGCTTACCAACCCACTCACCCCCATCCATCCATCCAACCCATCCATCTGTCCATATACCCACCCACTAAGGTATCCATTTATCCACCCATCCATCTATCTATCAATCCACCCACCAACTCACCCGTCCGCCCACCCATCCATACATCGAGTACCATGTTGCAAATGTTGCATGGAACTATAAACAAGACAATACCTGTCTAGGTAACTGTAACTGTAGCGGCATGTGCTTCTGCTACGATCTGTATAAAATGATACATCCCATAATAGTATTGATGGATCTATTTGACTCTCAACGAAACTGGCAATCTCAATCTGTGTGGACACATATAGATACGTAATTAAAAGTAAGAACATCGAAAATAGATTAAATTGTCAAAGTTAAAATAATGGTTTCACCCCTAATCAGAAAGAAATAGAATAGTTGTTGATAGCTGTCCCCAATCAAAGTAAAAACTGAGGCAAAATTCTGTTTTCACAACATAAACCCCAAATTATAACCCATTTAATTTGACTGTTACAATTTGACTATCAGACCATTGAACGACCATCAACATATCTCATGTCGCTATTACAAGTTCAACTATATCAAATGCATATATTCCAGTGCAGACTAACAGCTCACTAGACATCCATCAAATCTAATTCCTACAATTATGTGTGGCGAAATAAGAATGCCAATTCGATGTTTGGTAAGGCAAAATTTCTTCATATTCATAAGGAGGTATGGGACAAGGTTGTGACCATATTTAGAAATATCAAATTACCCAGAGATAGATTTTCAGTTTCAACACATCTCGTCACGTGGTTCATTAAAAAATAAAGAACTCCCTGAGCTGTTTCTGAAAAGGGATTCTGTTTACTAACATTTTGATGTGCCACTGTCAATCCATAGCAACGGAGATAATCCTCCAGATATTCTACTGGTTTGCCGCACATGACCATGTGAATTCTTACGTCGTCAGGGCGCTTTGAAGATTTTAGAATTGAGTTGATCAATGCAGGTATGCCTAGAGAGTGAGAGAGTGAGAGAGAGAGGGGGGAGTGTGTGTGTGTGTGTGTGTGTGTGTGTGTGTGTGTGTGTGTGTGTGTGTGTGTCGGGGAGCAAAGGGAGATAGGAAGAGAAAGGCGACAAAACATACATTAATTTCTTTTATAGTGGAACAAAGTAACAAGCTTAAGAACCCCATGCATCAGTTTATGTGAAAACGCTATTTGTAATCTTTTCAAGTCACAATGTCAATCCGTCCGATACACTATTGTATCCAATTGACTTCAATAAATATACAGCACGTGTCCGTCTTACATGTAAACTCAATTTAAGTTGAGTGAGACACTTCAGAATCACATATACTTCTGTATGCTATAATAGAGCTACATCTATACCACATTCTGAAAATGTCAAATTGGGTATGTCCAATTTAAAAAAGCCACAGTGTTCATTTATCACATTTCCAATAACATTATGCCCATCTGTTACACTGATTACTTTTGTGGTTAATATATAAAAGGCAATATTTTCAGTTCTTTGTTGTTATCTCCAGCAGATTTCTAAACCAAGTTGTGGCACATGAGTGGTATTGGGCTCATAACGAATGGAAAAAATCCTCGTTTGACTTAATATATGTTCTTGACAGTTGTAACAAAGTGTCAATGGTACAATGGTTATACACTTCTTTGGAAATACATAATTGGAGCAAGGATGTTCCCCTTTACAGATCAATGCTAGCTCCCCAGGTTGTCAATAACTATTAGAAGTAAATATCATTGGACACCTTGCACACAATGGTTAGATATTCTGTACTACGGTAACTCGATCTTGTATAGAATTATATGTAACATCTGTTGCATTATATACTGCCTAGCACAATGAATGCGGAATGGTGTACTTTGATAAGGTTTTTTAAAAATCAGATTCGATGTGGTTATTTTTAGATCTAACTTCAGTTAGATAGTCCTCGGAGTTCATGCAAGGCTAGCTAGGGTCTAATGGTTTAAGAATGATCAAAGAACACCACAATCGATTATATAAACATTTCAGGACTATGAGAACCTAATAAAAAAAATATATATATAATATGATAATGTCACCCAAATTCTGAAATTTCTACCCAATCACTGCCATTGTACTTACCAACCATTTGAGTAGCATCAACCACTGTTACGACATGTATTATTGGATTTGTTAGAAATGTGTCCTTCAGGGATGTGTCGTCACCTCTCCGCCACATTCTGAGAGTATCCAGGGATAGCGACGTTCCCATGTCAGATCCCATTTTAGTCACCAGAAGAAAACTTATCAAAACGGTCAGATACAGGGATAGGAAGACAAGCATTCCATTGCTGGACCGTAGGCGTGTTAGGAGTCTCATCGTAGAATAGCAAAACTTTCCTTGCCTCGCTAGTTCGGAACAATTACTAGATGTGTGATTTTGTCGTCATTTGGAACAGGAGAAACGGAGCGTTGACGGATTTTTCTGACTCGGTCGGTTACAAATATATTTCCGTCCTGCAAATCATTGTTTAACAACGCAACGTCGTCAGTGTGGTATCAGCTGTCAGGGTTGGCTATTCAACTCGTAAAAGAGGCGATATTATTAATCCGCTCATGGCGTGCGCATGTCGCATTTATAAAATGTAACAAAAAATGATGCATTGGGTAATATGTCAAATGTGGCGACCTCTTTGTAAACATATGGATGTACAGAGAATTAACACAATACATTTTCCATTGTTTTTGTTTTACGATTACTAGCTGGAAAATAGCATTGTTAGACAGGTGAACATTGTGCGTAAATGTACTATTAAAAGAGGCCATGTTTAGTGCAATGTGACATATACTATCTGTACACATATATACACTATACTAATTGAGATTGGGAGCGCAAAGCACAAATGTATACCAGTTACAATGGCAGTATGGATTGAGAAATGAATGTTTATTTTTTATTTTTTTATAAAAACAACTTTGCTAAGTTTTTTCTACTTGAAAATATAGTGTGAAACCAGCGTGTGTGCGTAATTCAAAAACTGTAAAACACTGATAAAATGGTTGAATTTCATTTTATTTCTCAAGACATGTGGTAGACTTGCTCAAGTCAAATTATTCCAATTTTGTTATCATTACATTAATTTTAGTATTTTTTGTGTGTTCATTAATTTTGTCCTTTTTGAGAACGTTACATATAGAATTATTATCGATCGGTCTCTGAGGGGTAGCGACGCTTTTGATTACGAAATAGATATGCGGTCGATAATATGGAAAAAGAAAACGGAAAAAGCGTTATCTATCTTTCCAAAAATGTTTCTAAGCGGACAACTGCTAGTCAACTGGGTGCCTATTCGTTTTGGTTTAACGACATACTTTGCATATTAAGTATAAGTATAATTAGAAGTTACAAATTCGGGATCATTATGAGATGAGATTACCGGGATATGTTAAAGGTAAGAATGAGTCTTTTATAGTGCATAGTACGCAACGTATACATGTTAGTTGTTAGATTGAGTAGATCATAATTGTAACTCACAGAAGGTAATGCGCTTTCTATTCGTGTGTCAGAAGTTTCACTGGGCTCTATCAACTTGTAGAACAGATATCGATTTAAAGGTAGGTGCACTATACTGATTTATTTACAGCATCTCCAGGTCATTAGTTTTGTTACTGACGTGATGTTTCGGCTTGGTGCTTAATCCGCTGACCAAAGTATGTCTCTCTGTTACAGTATCACAGAAAATAATAAACTTTTTGCTAGAAACGCATAGTGCTAATAGCTTATGAGATATAACACACACACACACACACACACACACACACATACATATATATATATATATATATATATATATATATATATATATATATATATATATATATATATATATATATATATATATATATATATATATATATATATATATATATATATATATAGGGAGTCAGTGGTAAGATATGTCCGTAGTACAGTGCTCGATACGTCTGCACGCAGAGCGGAGTATATGTTGAGGGTAGAAGAAAATCAAGTCGGGTTTTTCGTCTCTACAAGCCTGTTTCGTGAGTAAATCACTCGTCAGGAGATGTTGATGTACTGACTTACAGTACATCAACATCTCCTGACGAGTGATTTACTCACGAAACAGGCTTGTAGAGACGAAAAACCCGACTTGATTTTCTTCTACCCTCAACATATATATATATATATATATATATATATATATATATATATATATATATATATATATATATATATGTGTGTGTGTGTGTGTGTATGTATGTATGTATGTATGTATGTATGTATGTATGTATGTATGTATGTATGTATGTGTCTGTGTGTGTCTGTGTCTGTGTTTCAATAGTTTGAGAATAGAATCCATTGCGAAGGTGATAAGGATGCTTAGAGGAAAGAAATCATTGCAAAGACAGGGAGGGGAGGGGGTGAAGGATGCTAAGAGGAAAAAATCATGAGAGGGGAGTGGTTAACGAAAGTTCAAGGATATAAATACATTGCAAAGACAGAGGTGGGGAGGTAAGGATTTTCAGAGGAAAATAAATCCATTGCAAAGACAGGGATGGGAAGGTTAAAGAAGGGTTGAGGATGTAATCTAAGATTGCTAAAGACAGAAGGGACGGGTTGATGATTGAGGATACAATCCATTGTAAACGCAGAGAGCTAGAGGGCGTTGACAATATTGTAAGGATAGAAACCTATGGGAAGAATGGAACGGTATGGACCCCCTACTTGGTTGGAATAATGGATACATTCGATTGCGTTCAGTTGCAATCAATCAATCAATCAATCAACCAACCAATCAATCAATCAATCAATCAATCAATCAATCAATTCCTAACTACATGCACTACGAAGCCAGCCAATCTTTCCTATTCATAAAAAATGATGTTGAAATGACCATATCAATTATGATACAGTTGAAACATCAGTGCGTAGCTGATATCGATATGAACGAAAATACGATAGATTGTGAATTGACTTATTTTAATATATCAATAAACCCGCCCGTCAAATCGACAGTCTAGCAATACATCAATCGATCGATTAAGTAATCAATCAGTGATGCCTGGTGACTGAATCAGATGCTTGCCTTCGCTCTACATTATACATTGGTATGTACCTAAATACAAGTTGTTTCAACTTTGCATGCTCTATTTAAAAAAACCGAATATCTCTATATCCTGGTTATACAAACGATGTCATATTGAATGTTGAGTCTTAATACAAGCGATGTTATATTTTGATGGGTGAAATCACGCTAATACTTGTAGTATGATGTTGTGTTGTGTTCTATCCCCCCCAAAAAAAAAAATAATAATAATAATAATAATCAAAAATTGTAAAGATTAAAAGAAGAGAAAAAATTATATTACATCCTTGACTTCGAAGTGGTAATTGTCAATAACAGTACAAGTCTGTTTGATTTTTATATAATATAGCACACTTTCCCATACTGTGTTCAAAGCGCATTACCTATAACGACGCAATTCCCCGCAAAGGACCCTCTTCAACTTGCACCCGATATGTAAGCGCATTGCATTCAAGCAATTCACATTGCCACCGCTATCCCAGCAGTCCCCAATTACATAGGTGGGTTGACTGAATGAAGCACAATCGTGGTTCAAACTTTGTCAGTATGGAGATAATCGTGCTCCTATTCGGCGAGTGAGTTTTCTATCAAGTGAATGGAAGCCAACATTTCCACTTGTACGGTATATGCACTTTATAGTTTCTTGAATACGAATAAGGGTATCTTATCTCTAAGAAATCGTCATAATTGTGTGGAACTTTTGCTTTTAAACCAATAAAATCTAATCTTGTGGTTGGAAATAGCCATGACAACGGGAATTCGATTGATTTGCTGTATACATGGTCCACATATGTCATCTCATTGATAACTCTTTTTGAGAAATATCTTTTCACCATTTTACGTGGTTTTCCTGCGAATTCCCCGTCATACACCACCCATCGCTGGAGATCCACCGTTAGATTTCTGTAACTTGCTATAACTGCGTTTGCATCAATCCCTTTTTCTTTGAGTTGTTTCCGAAATTTGGAATCTTTGTACGATTTCCCTTCAGGCCATAATCGTCCGAAATCTGCATCCCCGTCGTGTCTGTAATAAACAAACCATAGCGTGTTACCATGGTTACATGAGGCATATTCTGTATTCAATGTGTGTTTTTCTGTGGTTTATACTTTTCATTGTCACTGAAATATACTTGTTTCATTTCATTTCATCTTCTAAAACACATCGAACGATCGGAGCTGTCACCAGGAAGTTGGCCCGGGGAACTTGGTATGTTGTAAAGCGCACCACCGACGTGATCTTTGTTGCTAGGGCCAAATTCTTTTACAGAAAATCTGCATAATAACACTTCTAGTAACATCTAATCAAGTTTTAGTCTCATTGACCACGTACTTTCTGAGATTTAAGTTTTTGACCAAAATTCACATTTTTACACCTAATTTGCATATCACTCATGAGATCATTATATACTTGATATTTCTTCATCTATACACCACCAGATGCATCCCCATCAAGTTTCAGTCCAATCTACTCAGTAGTTTTGGAATTAAAGACTTTTGACTAAAAAGACACATTTTTAACCCTAATTTGCATATCACTAAGGGAATCATTACGTAATGAACAGATCTAAATTACAGTAACATGTCCCTAAGAATATTCCCACAAAATACAAGGCCAATCCGCCCAGTAGTTTTGAAGTTTAAGGCGTTTTTTTTTTACCAAAATTAACATTTTTGACCCAAAAATGTCTCTACGTCTGCTAAATTGCACCATATCCCAAAACAATTGACGTGCATATGTAAGTCATAGTTCATTATCCATTTACTAAGTTTGAAAGAAATCAGTCAATGAATGTCCAAGAAATGGCTCTGGACGCATGGACCGACGGACCCCAATCTATAAGCTAAAAATTAGTCCTAAATACATTGTCCATAAGAGGCAACATTTTGGGACAATTAATGCCAGTTATGAATTGGTAAAGGACAATGGGCTACATTTTAGACCAAGCAAAATCGAATATAACGCAAAGTGGACCCCGTTTTAGATGCTTCAACTTAGAAATAAAAATAGGCCCCATTTTCGACCAAAGGGGTAGAAAACGCATCCCAAAGGGCGGAACATATTGGATTTGAAGGTATACTTACTCATGGCGGAATAAGGGGAGAGCAGTAGTTGAATTTCGCTATTACTGATTGGTATGGCAGTGCCACACAGCAGGAAAAGACCATCCTTGATAAAATAGTCAAAACCACTGCTAATCTGACAGGTTCAGCCGTTGGTCCGCTTAAAGTCATTGGTATTGATTGAGTCAAATCATTTCAGAAGCATCACGCCCGGCACATAAACATTTTGAATTGCTTCCTCTCTGGGAAACGTTTTAGGTTATTCAGATCCGAGAACTTTAAAAATAGCTTGTATCCAAGAGTAGTACATGTTCAGACTAGCAAGAATTACCTGTCCGTGGTTTTATCATGACTTGATGCTGTATTGTATTGTACAGTATTGTTTTAAACTCTGTGTGTTTGTCTTTGTTCTGCTAATTAACAACGCCAAGGCACATTCCTGTTCGTTTTTGCTTTTTTTCCTCCCCTTCTAATTCTAATCGTCTCCTGTACGGAATGAAAACTTGAGTCGACGACATTGTACGAAAGCGATGATTGCTAACATATAAAGCTTGTCTAAGAGGAAAACTTGAGTCAGCGAGATTGTACGAGTGACGATTTCAACAAAATGGCGACTATTTTACAATCATATGGTTTTACAATTATATCAAATCATTACCTTAAAATATCGCCTGTGTTGACGGCTCCCAGCAATGTACCGAAATCCAACCAATAAGTGACGTTCATTTCTTCATAACTGGCAATAATGGCGCTTACCATGTACCTCATGTCTGTCAACTGCTGCTCTGTTAAATAACAAGGGTCGTTGTAGTATCCCATAACATTGGGTAAAACTGCAAAATGAAGCATGAGACAAGATACTACCAAGATGATTACCACTGTGACACAAAGTTTTCGTTTTCGTCTTGTTAATTTGGGTAGACATATACTAGCTTTAGAAACCATGTCCAATTGTTTCAGCAGTTTGTACGATACATAAATAACATTAAATGCTTCGACTTGACTCGTCCTAAAACAATTCTTAGTTTTGATCGATCTCCACACTTCGTTAATCACATACACACACGCTGAAGTATTTTGTCGAGTATTGACTGGAATCTTCGACATTGTAGGAGGTGCATTGTTTCGAAGATCTTCTTCCGGTACCTGTAACGTGTTACAGCCTGTTCTTCTCGTCCCGTACTTTCTATTCGAGCATTACCAAGCAAGTGTTGACGCCAAAGGTGTCAAACGGTCCATTAGTATAAGAATCCATATTTGATATTCGTGATGAAAACACTATTAAATGCTGGCGTTATTATAATTATGAACACTTGTGTACGTGTATAGACTTTGTTATCGTTTGGATTTTATCACTTTTAATATGATAATGCGTTCTTATATTTGAGAAAATTTTAGTTCAACTTGACTTCAACGTGTAATTACATTCACTGATAAGTGAAAGAGAAAATGCAATGGTTTGAATGGCACAATTGGTATCGATCAGAGATTATGTAACCCGTTAATTACAATTAATAACATAAAAGACCGAGAGCAGGGACCCTGGTTTAGTTCATGTTTCATGACCAGTTTACATAAATTGACATTGGCAACATACATGAGTACTTATCTAGTAGTTGGATTGGATATATTGTGGAGTCATGTGATGGGCGAATGGTTTAATTTTAGCCTGAGTTATTTTTTTAATTCGTAAAATGTTTATTGTATAATTTGGCTGTTGATGTTATCTCTTGACAGTGAACTGTATTTTTCATAATGACATGTGGAAGTTAAAATACTTTATGCTTGCGTTATTGGTATGTTTGTTTTGTTTCAAGTGTGTTGTCACATACATTCCAACCGTAGAAATGAACTTGAGATATTTTGTACCTAGAAAGCATAAACTAAAGATAGAAAACCAATATGGTATCGATTTAATGGATTCTATTGTCTTAAAATAAGCACTTTAACAAAACCAATATACAAGTTTGAACTCAAAGCACGAGATTCCAATTAGATAAAATGAAACATGAGTAACAAAAGAAAGCAACTGGATAAAGCAATGGAGAAAAGTATTTTTAGCAATAACGATGAGAGTGTGAAATTGATCTCTGGTTGTATTTGTATAGCCATTGTTAGCAGTAAATCAAGTTCAAACTAACAATGCGGAACTTAAGACAAAAGAAACTATTATATGCTATATTTAAATTGCAGACAAATAGGCTGCTGACATCAATGTCGGGTTGCATGACATCATACACACTTATTACAATTTCAAAGGAATAGAATTTGTATACATTGCTAGTCGGCAACACCTGTCTTAAGAATATTTTAATAGTAAAGTATTTTAGACACATTTCTTAAGAATATTTTAATAGTAAATACGCTTGGGTACGTAAGATAATAATCTGAATATCACGTCACTATATGCAGATATCAAGAACTCCAATCCAATCAACTGTCTGGAATGACTAGTGACGTGAAACTTGACATTTAAATAAGAATTGTAATGTAATTTTAATATGCTTTGCATACCGACAAACGGCTCTCTTCTGGGCTATATCTGTGGTAACTTTTAGTGTTTTTAAAAAGGAAGAGAGAAGGAGGGAGGAGGGAACGGTCTTCTGGGACGATCTCTTCGATCTGTGAAGAATGATCTAGGGCTGGATTGTCTCGACTGGACGATCTATCTGATCGATCCAGTTGGACGGTCCACGTTTCTGGTCATACGCTGATGTACACCTCACTCTCTCCTGTTGATTGGTGGGCCAGACGTTATACTGCGAAATACACCGTCTTCAAGTTATTTTCTGTTGTGTCCCTGTACAGTGATTCCGTGTGTACCTCTTGCTGAGTATAATTCCCTACAATACGTTGATCGATAGTTCTTATTGGCATATCGAAAAGAGATTCATAGATTGTCAATAGAGGAAATATATCGATTTCAACAGTGTGTAAACGCAATCTAATTTATAATCTAATTTGGTGAATTAACTAAAAACAATGTAGCTCCGCCCAAATCATGTGTGTTATAAATTGAATGCAACTGGGCGTACGCGTTGACAAATACGTTTTTCAACTGAGCGTACGAGTTGACATAAACGTTTCACAACTGAGCGCGGGCGTTGACAAAAACGGTCCACAACTGTTATAATATGAGCGTATGTGATGACAAAAACGTAAGCCCTGATTTAAAAAAACGTCTCGCGTTTACGCAAGAAACTAGCATCAGTGCATCGTTCACGATATATGCACGTCCTTTCAAATGTAAAATACACACGAACAGGCAAGTTATGATATCATTGGCCATGGATAAAAGATAACCAACTTCCAACCATTCACATAAACAAGACCTTTGCAATGTTATGAATTGAGAAATTGTACAATAACGTAATATTGGCAGTTTTAACATCAATCTCCCATACAACGCATATTGTTGACTAATAAGTACATAGTAAATTGTCATGTTAGACACTCTGGTAGATTTCGGCGATCGGTAGTACTTGATCACCGTCGTGGTCGAACCACACTCGCCATATTTCGATTGCTCACCTTGCAGTCATTTTCGAAAGAAGTGTCACAAGAGGGCGTCCAATAAGGGTGGGGTGAGGGCTAAAAGAGACACGAAGAAAAGGTAGCTAAAAAAATAACATCTCTGTGAGTTCCTGAAGATTGATAGTGTTCGTATAATGTGTTGACTAGTTCAGACTGCAACCAACTTTTGCCGTGAAATACTGGGAATAGTTGCCAAGTCATGATTTCAAAAATGTTATTCGCATATGGGTATTTTATTTATCGAAAATCAAACCCTAACAATGAGGCTTTGGGGGGGGGGGGCGTCATTATCAAAGAGTGCGCGTTTGGCTGTATAAAATTGAAGTAATAGGCTTGGCAGAGATGATGGCACAGTATAGCGCCCTCACTTATTCATTCAGTGTCATCCCTGTGCTTTCAGCGAACGCATATATGTGTGTGCTACAATTTTCATGGCACTGTGCTACACATTCTGAAATATTCATTAATATCCATAACATATCAGGCGGTGGCGAGTCAACACCTGTGTGGCAGGTAACGATGTGCATAAAACATAACTAGACATTGGTAAATGGAGCCGTTTTCTTATAATGGAGTAATTATAGTTCCTGTAGACATTAAGGGCCAATTCTTTGCGAAATCACAGCCAGACAACCATTACATACGTAATGCGTATAATATTCGCACTTGTTCGCTTGTTCGTGGATAAAGTAAATAGACGAAATAATAATACTGGTTTATTTAATAATATGGGCCTCCGGCCCCAGATATATACACAGTATAATAAATAAATTCAGTTACACAACTAGTTCACAACTAGTTCACAGTGCCAGTGTAATACATACAGTGATAAACAAGGATGTCTTTGTAAAGCTCCAAAGCACACATTCGCTGAATAATAAATGGTAAATTTTATGGAGAGTTTACAGTTTGTCTTTTACTTTAAATGCATGAAACAAAAATAAAGCTAGATTTCTAGTGGTATTGTCATCCTTAGATGCCATCAACTGATTAAAATGGTAAAGTGAAGGTGATCTGTATGATGCAGGTTGTAAATATCTTTTTCTTAGATTATCCCACGCTGGACACTTAAAGAGGAAATGATATTCATCTTCTACTTCGATACAACATAATTTACATATCCTGAATTCTTTGTCAGTTCCTCTGTGTCTCCCCGTTTCGATCTCTAACGCGTGGCTAGAACATCTAAATCTTGCTAGGGCTCTACGGTACTTAAAAAGACTAATCAATGAAATATACATTTCAGGTGCAAGTTCCTTTTTAAAATTTCTGTAGTAACTAGTTTTCTCGTTAGCACATACCTCTGACCACCATTCTTGGCTTTTAACGTCTTTTACCCTAGTACTAAACTCTGATAGAAAGACCACTGTATTCCCCACACCCTGGTTTAACCAGGATTCTCCAAAACCGTACTGATAAAACAGATGTTTTACCTGTGTGACCCAGGAATGTTTTCCTTGTTCATCCATTTTAAATAACATTTGATAAGCTTTAAATGGTAAACGTGACTCTGGCATTGTTATGATATGTAGCCAGTACTTAACGCATCTTGTAACATAGTAACAGAACAATGGCAATCTCCCACATTCACCCAAAACTGTACAATTGGGGGCGCTATTTGCCACTCCTAAATAACGTCTGCAATAAAGTAACTGTACTCTTTCAAGGTGTTCATATGCCGTAAAACCCCATACTTCAGAGCCGTAGCTAAGGACTGGTAAAATCAAGACGTCAAAAGTCTAAAATATATGTTCGGTGCCAGAAACTTCAAGTCTTTAACAGACTTTCCTACGATAGCTAATTTCTTCCTAGCTTTAACAGCCATATTTCTTGTGGTGACGGAAAGAGAGCCTTTACATGACAATACGAGACCTAGGTACTCATAAGCACTTGCTATCTTCAGCTCTGTCCCACCAAAATACCACATCTATACTAAACTGTATCATACCAATAAATAAAGACAAGACAGAATATATGCGGTAGTATGCGGTGGTTGTCGAACACCCCACGATGGACACTATGTATCCCCGAAATCATCCACCACTTTTATTTCATGATTCCCCCCTTACAGAAGCAGTTACAAATAAATTACAATTGAATTATAAACTGAAATACAGCATCCATGAAAAATCTGATATTAATACTTGAAGGTGAAGGATTTACAGTTGACATCAAACTTTATAAGATATTACATAAAGGGAAAAATTGCTGTTGTTGCCATCGTGCAGAGACAACCGAGACTGACGAACAAATGACTTCTAAACACATATATACCCCAACACAACACCTGTGAATCACAACAACCAACCAATGACAGGAATTCACTTGCGTAACGAATAGATAGTAATTATATGCTAATCTTTGAAACGCATATAATTATCCAATCTATACTAAACTGTATCATACCAATAAATAAAGACAAGACAGAATATATGCGGTAGTATGCGGTGGTTGTCGAACACCCCACGAGAGTGGAAAAGCTAGTTAGTAGTTTCAAGTGTAATACGAAGGTTTACACCCCAAGTGACCGAGCTACATCGAGTTTCATACTTAGGGAATCGACAATATATCTGTCTTTAGAGCTGGTTGATTTCCACCCGCCGTGTCTGGCCAAACATCTCTCATTAACATTGCTATTAGCTGCTACAGTGGCTCCCCCTGCTCTGAAACTGTGAGTGCCAAACTTAGAAATATCCCCAACGAATTTTTGTATACCAGCCATCATCATCTGATGCTGTATCGCAGTTTCCAACGGTGCTGCTGTTTTTGCACCATCCAATAAACTTCTGAGATAAACTGCAATATGAACTGGCTTGGCTGGGAATGCAGCATCCACTGATAAATTCACAGAACACCACTCCTTCCAACGAATCCAACCATTGGTATACTTGGATACAGTGTTACCTGCTTTCGATGCTAGCATCACATCTGGAATGGTTTCACATAGATTCCTCAGAGCTGGATTATTCAATTCTGATTTCCAATCCTCTACCTGAAAAATATCTTGGTTCGAAAAAGATACAGTAAATATCCTATGTTCAATAATTTCCCGTGGACAAATGAAATAACAAAAATTAATTTTTTATGACAAAAAGTCCGATCCCATAACGGGTAAACAGTGGCGAAAGCCAATAAGCCCTTGCAAACGGGTAACCTAGACCGAATGGCCCTTTACTCTCGAAAGAGAGTCCACGCAGCAAAAATACATCATCGCGATCAAGGGAACTCCAACCTAAACGCTGTATCACCCCAATATGTAATAATCAACCCAATATGTAATACTAACCCAATATGTAATAACACCTTAACCCAATATGTAATACTAACCCAATATGTAATAACACCTTAACCCAATATGTAATACTAACCCAATATGTAATAACGCCTTAACCCAATATGTAATACTAACCCAATATGTAATAACGCCTTAACCCAATATGTAATACTAACCCAATATGTAATAACACCTTAACCCAATATGTAATACTAACCCAATATGTAATAACATCTTAACCCAATATGTAATAAACCTAAACCAATATGTTTTATCACTTAACTCAATATGTTTCACTAACCCAATATGTAATAATACTATATACTAGTATGAAATACTAACCCAATATGTTTTGACACTTAAGTCAATTTATTTCACTAACCCAATATGTAATAACATCTTAACCCAATATGTAATACTAACCCAATATGTAATAACATCTTAACCCAATATGTAATAAACCTCAACCAATATGTTTTATCACTTAACACAATATGTTTCACTAACCCAATATGTAATAATACTGTCGCACTCGAGCCCCGTGCGTGCTATTTGTCTACCGTGAGAACTTATTCGAATCCCCGTCCCCGGCACCAGCAAATAGTTTTGTATTGACAAGGCCCAGTTTCCCACTATACAACTCGCAACTCGTGCAGCATCTACCACAGTCACATATACGAACCAGGCCGACGGGCTAACCAGTGTAGCTTACCGGGTCAGTGAGTGTGGAGAAGTCGGCTACGAAATAGCGAAAGTACGGAGTACTCTCTCCCCGAAATTACAGCATCCAGTGAGTCCCCAGGTTGACTAACGAAATCTCAGAAACTCTCCCCTTTTTATACACTAAAACCCCACCAAAATTAAGCTAATGAACTACACATAAAACTCATGTTTCGAGGCCGTATACAATGTTTGGGAATAGCGGGAAAATATACCCCATGTGACCTGCCTACGTGGCTGAAGGTTACCGTGTAGCCGACTTCCAGTGTTACTCCCGGTCAAACTCCACGTCGTAATTACTGTAGGAAACAACGTAAAACAACCTAACACTATATACTTGGCTTAGGATATCATTCGACCGCCACAATACCTTATACTAGTATGAAATACTAACCCAATATGTTTTGACACTTAAGTCAATTTATTTCACTAACCCAATATGTAATAACATTTTAACCCAATATGTAATACTAACCCAATATGTAATAACACCTTAACCCAATATGTAATACTAACCCAATATGTAATAACGCCTTAACCCAATATGTAATACTAACCCAATATGTAATAACACCTTAACCCAATATGTAATACTAACCCAATATGTAATAACATCTTAACCCAATATGTAATAAACCTAAACCAATATGTTTTATCACTTAACTCAATATGTTTCACTAACCCAATATGTAATAATACTATATACTAGTATGAAATACTAACCCAATATGTTTTGACACTTAAGTCAATTTATTTCACTAACCCAATATGTAATAACATCTTAACCCAATATGTAATACTAACCCAATATGTAATAACATCTTAACCCAATATGTAATAAACCTCAACCAATATGTTTTATCACTTAACACAATATGTTTCACTAACCCAATATGTAATAATACTGTCGCACTCGAGCCCCGTGCGTGCTATTTGTCTACCGTGAGAACTTATTCGAATCCCCGTCCCCGGCACCAGCAAATAGTTTTGTATTGACAAGGCCCAGTTTCCCACTATACAACTCGTAACTCGTGCAGCATCTACCACAGTCACATATACGAACCAGGCCGACGGGCTAACCAGTGTAGCTTACCGGGTCAGTGAGTGTGGAGAAGTCGGCTACGAAATAGCGAAAGTACGGAGTACTCTCTCCCCGAAATTACAGCATCCAGTGAGTCCCCAGGTTGACTAACGAAATCTCAGAAACTCTCCCCTTTTTATACACTAAAACCCCACCAAAATTAAGCTAATGAACTACACATAAAACTCATGTTTCGAGGCCGT